>NC_040039.1:9234081-9405679 GCF_003713205.1 Coffea eugenioides
CAAACCGTAGATCACCACTTACTTCTCATCCGTCCACCATACACCGCTTCGGGCCCGCACGACATTTATGAGGCGATACTCCACGAGTATGCCAAGCAAGATCTCTCCGATAGATCAAACTTATCATGTGAATCTCATGGTTCACCGAGGTTCCCGACCAAGCCCATGCCGGCTCGAGTTCCAAGGTCGGCCTATGAGTTTGGGCGTCCCCCATGTGTCATGTAAGTGTCGAGGAGATTCACTCCAACGACGTATGCAGCCATAGCATACCATATCATGTATTCAAGCATTTGACAGGTCTAAGCATGCATTTCAGGTCATGTAAATCAGGCAAACCATGTTAAGCATGAGTCATTTGTTTCAAATGAGAACGAGTGCGATAAAGTACACACTCGACTCCATTTTTCAAAATCAAGTAGGCTAAGTATGTAATCAGGTAAGCCAAGCATGAATCAAGTCCATAGAGTTCAAGTAGTCATACACTTGACACTCACCGAGCAAATCAAGAAGAAATATTTTCTGGAAGTTCAAGTGTGCACGGTAGGATCCTCTTGAAGGTCCTCGTGCGTGCCTGGGCAAATAATAATGTATTATCATTCATATATCCCAATTATCAAGGAAGATTGTACACTAGTACAATCTAAGGAAATTCCACGAAATCGAACCTCAATTACTCGTAAATCGAGGTTCAATTAGAGTTTCTTAAAGTACAGGAGCATTTGGGTTTTTATCTTGGAAATCGAGGTTAAAATGTTTGCATAATGTCGAAAGAATAAAAAGTTCTTGGAAATCTCTATTTCCTTGAAAGTTGGAAAATTTCAGTTTTGATATGGATCTTTGAAAAATCGTATCTCACTCGATACAAGTCTAAAATTGGAAAAATTTATACCGTTGGAAACCTCTTGGAAATTACTAAAAGTTCTTAGAAGATACTGTTCCACGAATCTAAATGGAAGGTATTCAAAAATGAGTTTAAAGTTGCTGTCCCAGATCACCCAGGATTGAGCCGGGGTTGGTTTTTGGCTAAATTTGGAAATTCGGCCGAATTCACTCGTTGCAAACCAGCCCTTGAAATTTATAGCTCAATTAGAGGTGCAAGTAAGGTTTAGGGCAGAACAAACGGATCGAGAATCGGAGTTTCGAGCACCAAGATATGGTAGCTCAAAGTTGGGAAAAATTCAAGACTGTTACAAAATTTCCAGATTTGGTTCCGACTTTGGACCTTTTGTTAAGTGTCGAAACGGACTTGAATTGACACCAAATTTTGTAGTATGGTACTCCTATATGAAGGTATTTCTCTATCAAATTTCGTGGAAAAATACCTTCGGGAAGGTGGTTAACCAATCAACCAAAGTTTGGAAAAATTCTCAAGGCAATCTGCCCTTAATCCTTTTCTTCCCAAATCCAAGCGTTTGGCTAAGAAAATCCTCCAATCATGGTTCATATGTGAAAGGAAAGTTTAAGAAACATTCATGGTACATTTGGTAGGTGTTTAGTATCAAGAAATTCATTTAGTAAGACCACCACAAATGTCACGTCAAATCTGTCCAAATCCAAGGCTTTCAAGAACAAAACAGTCACCGTATTTTGATCATAGCTCACTCAATTTAACTCGGATTTGAGAATGGTTGATAGTGTTAGAAAATAAATTCATAGGGCTGTGATTTCATAGAAGAAATCGTTTTAAGTTTCAGCATGCAACTAGCTCGAAATTAAGCCTAAAGTTGCAGCATCATCAAATCATTTCGGCAGAACGGCGAAACAGGGCAGCTGAATTCAGATGAGTGGTGCGGTTCACACACATGGAACCAGAACATGCATTATATACCGTTGGAAAGATGGGAACATCTAGTTTCAAATTCCGCTAACGGCACTTGATTTCGACGTCGGAGTACGGAGTTATGGACGAAATACGAACACTGGTCTGGATTACGACGAAACCGTTTTCCAGATTACTAGCTTTGGGAATAAATTCGTTTGACCAACCAAAACTCAGTATTTTTCAATGAAAATTTTTACACAACTACTACAACATATAAACAACACAATCAAGCCATTAAATCCTCAAATTTCTGCATTAAAGTGACCGAACAGAGCAGGGGTAGAATGGAAACTTTTTGCTTCAAGAGCTCAATGCAGTTTCTGGCGATAATGCACCTTTAATCTACTTCCTTAAGCACTAATTCAACAATAAAACCATCATCAAACATCATCACAGCCATCAACTCAAAGTGGGAGTTCATAGAGCCCACATTTAACAATTTCCAACAATAATAAGCTACCCATAAGCATAATCAAGCTCTTAAGTGTAAGTTAGCCTTCATTGAATAAGATTTGAAGAGTGGATCATGGTTACCTTACTTGTGTGCTAAAAGGTCAGATTCTGGTGTCCCAAAAGCCCCAAGAAATTCCGTGAATGTGCAGCTCTGAATCCTTTGCGTACAAAAGACGCTTGACGTCTAATATTTTAAGTACGTAAAATTTAATTGCAACTAGTGCCCTACTCGCGCGTTTTGTGTTCAATTTCCCTTAAGTTTGTTGCACTAGTGCACTAAACCTCTAGGGCACTTACATTCATATAAATATTATTCATTCTTAATTGTCCCAAAATAATTGTCCAAAATTCCTCAATTAAGCGCGCACGTGAAAACACGTATTTCCAATTTAGGCGCAATAAAATGAAACCTTCGAGAAATTCTTATAACGATCGTACCACTAGCTATCACTTGTGTGCTTAAACCTAAAATTGTCTATTTTAGGACCATTGTATATGTCTCAAATTTTTGAACTTATTTTATTCCCAATTGGCTAAAGTGTTTGGACACGTTTTCACCTTTTCACTAAACAAGCTTATAAGAAAATAATTTTTGAAACGAGACACTTTAAAAATATAACGAAACTATAAAACCATGTACTTAGGTCTAATAAGGTTAGAAAATATTATTCGTGGCAAAAATCTAAATAAATAATTAATTTAGCCAAAATTAGGGATTTTAAAATAATAATTTTACGAGTCCTCACGTGAATTGAGTATTAATTCCTCCATTAACCTTTCTTAATCTATTATTGATCATTCTTAATTCTCCAATAAATAATACACTCCCGATTCAAGTATGGCCTAGAAAAACGTGCACCCGTCGTTCCGGACTAAACAAATTTTCGAAAAGCGAATTTTTCAAAAAAATGCTTTAAAAATATAAAGAGGCGTCATTCCATATAAATGGATTTAAAATGGTTGAAATAAATAATTCGAAGAAAATGAGTGAATAATAATTTAAATATTCCAGTAATATTCTATAAAAATAAGAAAATTTTCGGGTTCTCACATCCTCCACTCCTTGAAAAGAATTTCGTCCTCGAAATTCATACTTAGAACAATATCATTCCCTTCATGGTTAAGCCTATCAGATCAATCATTGACTTACGTTTTCCAACTCACTCCAAATCATAAGTTGATTACTTTCTTCCGGAAGATTTTAACTTTCAGAAGGCATATACAATCACCTCATCATATATTATTAATATACATTCTAAACCATCCTTTGAACCATTTGTATAAATCACAAAATCACCTCATCCGCTCGGTAAAGCCAACACAAGTGCACTGGTTAAATGATTTTCACCTTCAAATTCTTCCTCACATTTAGAATTTCAAATAACTTGCCAAGTCTCGTATCCTTAGAAGTCCCTGATCAAACCAAGGTAATATTCGACTACCTCTAAGAACTCCAAATTTCGGTAGGATTTTCTATTCATTTCCTCTTAAACAGCTTCCACTTAAGCTGAGTTAACAACAATTTCTTTCTTAGATATTATATAACATAGAAAGGCTATTTCTTCCCATCGAACTCACATTTATTGGACTTAACAAAAGTTAGTGTTCTCTCGGGGTTTGTAAAACTACCATCAGGTATTTTTTTTTTTTTAATGATCTTCTCAAACTTTAGGGTATATCAATACATCATCAATAAATGCCATCACAGATTAATCCTATTACGATTTAAAACCTTGATGCATTAATGCAATAATTGCTGCTAATACATTAGTCAACCCAATTGGCATAACTGAAAATTCAAGCATCCCCATCTTGAATTGGAAGTGGTTAAGCACATCAGTTTCTAAGATTCCCGGTTGGTAGTAACTCTACTTTAAATCCCTTATTCGCTGCTCTTGACCTTTGATTATAATTCTCGTTTATGTGAGGCTATGGAGTATTTTTTCTTAATAGTCTCATCGTTCAACTCTCAATAATCTATGTATATATAGCCTCAAGCGTCCATTCCAAATATAACATCCGGTCCCTAATCGTTAGGCTCATTCAAGCCATCAAATATTTCCTTTCACTCACCCAAATCTCACAATTTTTAATATCTCAAATTGGCGATTAAACATTGGATCCCATCTTCAACCCTAAGTTCTCGACTTTTTTTTTTTCTTCCCAGAATTCAGCCAATTTAGTTTGGAATTCCAACTCCTTGTCAAGAATTTCTATTTCTATACGCATCTCTTCCAAACTTTTCATTCATCCATTTTCTTAATCCTGACTGTTAGCCTATCAACAGCTCAAGCATCTAAATAAGTAGCAAATCAGAATTTGAAACTCAACTATCCACAACCTGTAAATTCTCACGCATCTAAGTCATCCAGGTATATTTACTCTTCCCTCTCCTCGAATGATACTTAAGAAAATCCACACACACGACTAAAGTAATACCTCTTGATATAATGATATGTACTTCCATTCTAAGGTCTTACTCCCGTGTGTAGTGAAACCATAAATTACACGCCATATGAAACAAGTTCCAAATCCTAACAAAAAAACTGTTACGCACTAGCAGGACCAAAATCCCTTTCCTCAAAATTTTGTCTAAATCAAACCAATCATGACTTACAAGATAAGGTCAAGACTTTTGATGTATTTTGAATGTATCTGTGGCAAAATGCGATTCAAAATTTTCAAAATTAGAGTTAAAGATACAAATTTTTCTTCACGACCCAAAACTAAATTTTCTTAGTAAGAGATTTCAAATAATGTTTAACCACAATCATCAATACATATTTAAAATCTCTCAAATAGATTTAAGAATATTAATCATGCAACTTAATGCATGATTTTTAAAACATATACATAATAATCATAACATATACATGGAGGGTGTTCCAACACTTTTTCTCAAAGTTTCGAGTTAAATCTATGTTCGAGTAAGGCGTATATTTTAGAAAATACCTTTAAGAAAGATAGGTAAACATGTAGGTTCATATTCGCATAACCTGTGATCCAATACCTTTACCACCCTTTTATCCAACCAAGAGTTAACTCTACTGGTACATAAAACCCGATCATTTCTAATATCTGATTCATAACAAATAGGCATTCATGTTCCTAAGAAAGATTCGAACTTGAACTCTATCTGATTTCGAGTCTCAAACGAGTTCAAAATGTGTATACATACATATATATATATATATATATATAAATTTTGTGAAAAGTAAAACAAGTGAATCTGGGTATAGTATTAGTCAAGTAAAATTGAAAGCGCTTTTGTTCAAGTAGAACAAATTGGTAATGAGTTCAGGTCATCTCACCAAACCCACGAAATACTTTTGGAGTTCAAACTTTCACAAAAGTTGAAATATGGCCACAGGACCAATCATAATATACGTATAAAGCAGTTATTAAAATTTCACACAGGAAAATCTCACTAAGTTCCCAACTAGGTTAATCCATTATACACTGGTAGATCTAATCTTCTGGTTTATTCTCGATTCATATTCAGTACTAGGATCTCATTAAATTATATAAGACTATCCATCAATTTTTCTCACGAGTACAGGGTTGTCTAAGCCCTCGGCCACGACCCCTTTTTCCTATTCCTGCTACCATACTTAATAGGAGTCTATAAGCGCAAGAAAAGGAATAATTAATCATAAAAGAACTTAATGCATATACAAGTTGCAAAAATATTTAGAATCAAGACATGATTCTTTACATGTATCGAAGGTTATAGTACGAGTTAAGAAGTCACAAAACAAGCCCAATATGTCAAATGCTGTATATAGGCAATTAAGGGTCACAAAATGCAGAAGTATATGCAAGCGGGATACAAAAGGTCTCACGGCGTGCACCACCCTTCCTAAGTCCTTAATTAAACCAATGGGTCCGAATATCACTAATTCCAATCAGATCACATGCCTTTACGAAATTAGATCCAATCAAACCATAACACAAGCGGAAACCAAAGGTTATCCATTCGAAGTTCAAAATCTTTAATAAGCAAGCCACCAACCAGAGCACCATCATCTCCAAGAATAACTAGTTTTAGGGTTTTATAGTTAAAGTCTCAAGCTCCAAGTTCAAACCCAAGAAATAAGTACAACTTGCTAACTTACGTGTCAAATGGAAACCAAGTCAATTCACACTAACTGCGTGTTCTTGAATGCGGTTACTCTATATCTCAAAATTCCCTCAATCCGTACACCTAAAGATAGGCTCACCCTTCTTGAAAACCAAGAATTTTAAAAGATAAGAAGAGTATTTAAAGTAACAAAAATCTTATCAAGTTCAAGATTTTCATTATAAAAACATAAGTTCGCCGTTCTTCCGAAAATTCAAGATATTTTTATTTTTATTATTATTAATTTTTTTTTTTTGTAAAGCATAGATGAATTCAAGTGTGAGAATACACCAATATACAATCAAGGGGGAAAATCTAGTTTAGAAAATTTTAACCTTGTATCAGCCCATCACATACAAAATTTCAACAAACTCATCAGTTATTCACAAATTTTTAAATTGAAATTCAAGTGAAATTCACATATTTACCAAAATCGAAGAATTACACATACTTAAAGCATATATATATTATTTCCAATCATCGTTTGAAAATAAAACTAGTACATCCTCGTTTTTCCTTTAGAATTTCAAAGCATAAATTCTCTAAGAGGTAAATGAGCAGGAAAATGCATTTTTTTTCCTTTGAAACTCTTTCATCTGGGTTCACAATCACGATACATGGAGTTTGACCATCAAATCTCGGTCTCTTATCCGCTTTAGCCAGCACTAATAATTGTCTCACTTCTTTCCACACTTACAAGTATAATAATAATTCAAATTCGTCCAATCTTTCCCTACTAATCTCTCATCCCATATTTTCCTTCAATACAACATCAGCTAATTCCTCAATTTTTATTTCTACAAGTCCCAAGTAAGAAACTCTCAAGTAACCAATTTCTTTAACCCGTAGGATACAATAGACCCTCTAGTTCACATAATATTCAAATTAATCCCACAGTCAGGCATCCTAAACTTTAAGCCTAGGATACACTACAAGATCTAAATCCTATGCTCTGATACCAACTGTGACAGTTCTCAGGGTCACATCACGGGGTACCTATAAGCTTGCCACCCGCACGCGGGCATCCCCTACGGAGAGTTTCGCTTCGTGACTCTTCACGAACGAGAGGCTCGGGGCTTTTCCAGACGAAGGACGTAAAGTCCCAACTGTCGGCATATGGCTCTGATACCAACTGTGACGCCCCTACTTCTCCCTAAGGCGAACCAAAGGGTATCCGCGGGACGCCTGCCTAGCTCTCGCCAGGACTCAAGTAATTCCATTCAAGCTTATTATCGCTCTACCCAACACACATAAATAACTTAAATACAGAAAATGCGAAAGCGTTCAAGCTTAACAATAGTCATCCATTATCCAGCCCGCCCGTCGGGTGTTCAAAGTACATCATAATTCCCAAATATACCTCACGCCCCAAAAGTTACATTTCAATTCCAAAAGTACAACCCAAAACCAAGGGCATAGCCAAAATATAATAGAAATCCTAAACAAAAGCTCATCAGGAGGTTTTTTTCCAGTACGCCCCCGAGTTCAAATCTGTTAAGGAAAACAAATCTATAGGGTGAGCAAAACGCTCGTGAGGCCAAGAACACACATGCAGGCACATAGTTCAGGTAACAAGCCCAAGTAACAGTTCAAGTGATAACTTACAAGTAATTAACAATGCCAACAAAATGTAACCAGAAACGATTCAAGGATATGGTAGCTCTCAAGAGCTAAGTTCCACTTGCTTTGCCAGTTCATTCGTATATCTTCCCGTGATGACTCTCCGTCAACCGGGTTGATATTTCCAAACCGTAGATCACCACTTACTTCTCATACGTCCACCATACACCGCTTCGGGCCCGCACGACATTTATGAGGCGATATTCCATGAGTATGCCAAGCAAGATCTCTCCGATAGATCAAGCTTATCATGTGAATCTCATGGTTCACCGAGGTTCCCGACCAAGCCCATGCCGGCTCGAGTTCCAAGGTCGGCCTATGAGTTTGGGCGTCCCCCATGTGTCATGTAAGTGTCGAGGAGATTCACTCCAACGACGTATGCAGCCATAGCATACCATATCATGTATTCAAGCATTTGACAGGTCTAAGCATGTATTTCAGGTCATGTAAATCAGGCAAACCATGTTAAGCATGAGTCATTTGTTTCAAATGAGAACGAGTGCGATAAAATACACACTCGACTCCATTTTTCAAAACCAAGTAGGCTAAGCATGTAATCAGGTAAGCCAAGCATGAATCAAGTCCATAGAGTTCAAGTAGTCATACACTTGACACTCACCGAGCAAATCAAGAAGAAATATTTTCTGGAAGTTCAAGTGTGCACGGTAGGATCCTCTTGAAGGTCCTCGTGCGTGCCTGGGCAAATAATAACGTATTATCATTCATATATCCCAATTATCAAGGAAGATTGTACACTAGTACAATCTAAGGAAATTCCACGAAATCGAACCTCAATTACTAGTAAATCGAGGTTCAATTAGAGTTTCTTAAAGTACAGGAGCATTTGGGTTTTTATCTTGGAAATCGAGGTTAAAATGTTTGCATAATGTCGAAAGAATAAAAAGTTCTTGGAAATCTCTATTTCCTTGAAAGTTGGAAAATTTCAGTTTTGATATGGATCTTTGAAAAATCGTATCTCACTCGATACAAGTCTAAAATTGGAAAAATTTATACCGTTGGAAACCTCTTGGAAATTACTAAAAGTTCTTAGAAGATACTGTTCCACGAATCTAAATGGAAGGTATTCAAAAATGAGTTTAAAGTTGCTGTCCCAGATCACCCAGGATTGAGCCGGGGTTGGTTTTTGGCTAAATTTGGAAATTCGGCCGAATTCACTCGTTGCAAACCAGCCCTTGAAATTTATAGCTCAATTAGAGGTGCAAGTAAGGTTTAGGGCAGAACAAACGGATCGAGAATCGGAGTTTCGAGCACCAAGATATGGTAGCTCAAAGTTGGGAAAAATTCAAGACTGTTACAAAATTTCCAGATTTGGTTCCGACTTTGGACCTTTTGTTAAGTGTCGAAACGGACTTGAATTGACACCAAATTTTGTAGTATGGTACTCCTATATGAAGGTATTTCTCTATCAAATTTCGTGGAAAAATACCTTCGGGAAGGTGGTTAACCAATCAACCAAAGTTTGGAAAAATTCTCAAGGCAATCTGCCCTTAATCCTTTTCTTCCCAAATCCAAGCGTTTGGCTAAGAAAATCCTCCAATCATGGTTCATATGTGAAAGGAAAGTTTAAGAAACATTCATGGTACATTTGGTAGGTGTTTAGTATCAAGAAATTCATTTAGTAAGACCACCACAAATGTCACGTCAAATCTGTCCAAATCCAAGGCTTTCAAGAACAAAACAGTCACCGTATTTTGATCATAGCTCACTCAATTTAACTCGGATTTGAGAATGGTTGATAGTGTTAGAAAATAAATTCATAGGGCTGTGATTTCATAGAAGAAATCGTTTTAAGTTTCAGCATGCAACTAGCTCGAAATTAAGCCTAAAGTTGCAGCATCATCAAATCATTTCGGCAGAACGGCGAAACAGGGCAGCTGAATTCAGATGAGTGGTGCGGTTCACACACATGGAACCAGAACATGCATTATATACCGTTGGAAAGATGGGAACATCTAGTTTCAAATTCCGCTAACGGCACTTGATTTCGACGTCGGAGTACGGAGTTATGGACGAAATACGAACACTGGTCTGGATTACGACGAAACCGTTTTCCAGATTACTAGCTTTGGGAATAAATTCGTTTGACCAACCAAAACTCAGTATTTTTCAATGAAAATTTTTACACAACTACTACAACATATAAACAACACAATCAAGCCATTAAATCCTCAAATTTCTGCATTAAAGTGACCGAACAGAGCAGGGGTAGAATGGAAACTTTTTGCTTCAAGAGCTCAATGCAGTTTCTGGCGATAATGCACCTTTAATCTACTTCCTTAAGCACTAATTCAACAATAAAACCATCATCAAACATCATCACAGCCATCAACTCAAAGTGGGAGTTCATAGAGCCCACATTTAACAATTTCCAACAATAATAAGCTACCCATAAGCATAATCAAGCTCTTAAGTGTAAGTTAGCCTTCATTGAATAAGATTTGAAGAGTGGATCATGGTTACCTTACTTGTGTGCTAAAAGGTCAGATTCTGGTGTCCCAAAAGCCCCAAGAAATTCCGTGAATGTGCAGCTCCTTCTTTGTCCAAGTGATTGTCCAAGTGAAGAGCTAAAAGTATGTGAAGTTTTGGTTGAATCTATGGAGGTTTGGTAGTGATTTTTGTGAGCTTTGTAGAAGGAATGGTGAAGAGCTGCGGCTGTAAGCTATCCGTCCATTGCAGCTAGAAGAAATGAAATGTGGTTCTGAATCCTTTGCGTACAAAAGACGCTTGACGTCTAATATTTTAAGTACGTAAAATTTAATTGCAACTAGTGCCCTACTCGCGCGTTTTGTGTTCAATTTCCCTTAAGTTTGTTGCACTAGTGCACTAAACCTCTAGGGCACTTACATTCATATAAATATTATTCATTCTTAATTGTCCCAAAATAATTGTCCAAAATTCCTCAATTAAGCGCGCACGTGAAAACACGTATTTCCAATTTAGGCGCAATAAAATGAAACCTTCGAGAAATTCTTATAACGATCGTACCACTAGCTATCACTTGTGTGCTTAAACCTAAAATTGTCTATTTTAGGACCATTGTATATGTCTCAAATTTTTGAACTTATTTTATTCCCAATTGGCTAAAGTGTTTGGACACGTTTTCACCTTTTCACTAAACAAGCTTATAAGAAAATAATTTTTTAAACGAGACACTTTAAAAATATAACGAAACTATAAAACCATGTACTTAGGTCTAATAAGGTTAGAAAATATTATTCGTGGCAAAAATCTAAATAATTAATTAATTTAGCCAAAATTAGGGATTTTAAAATAATAATTTTACGAGTCCTCACGTGAATTGAGTATTAATTCCTCCATTAACCTTTCTTAATCTATTATTGATCATTCTTAATTCTCCAATAAATAATACACTCCCGATTCAAGTATGGCCTAGAAAACCGTGCACCCGTCGTTCCGGACTAAACAAATTTTCGAAAAGCGAATTTTTCAAAAAAACGCTTTAAAAATATAAAGAGGCGTCATTCCATATAAATGGATTTAAAATGGTTGAAATAAATAATTCGAAGAAAATGAGTGAATAATAATTTAAATATTCCAGTAATATTCTATAAAAATAAGAAAATTTTCGGGTTCTCACAGAGTCAAATGGGAATTTCGTTGTATCTAATCTATCCAAACTACATAAAGCCCCAAGGCTTGAGCTACAGTTTATTGTGCCAGTTTTAATGTGATTCTGCACCTGATTTTGACTTTCCATGTCTTTTCGCGCGCCAGGAATTCCACATGAGCCTTGATTTCTAGCTGCTTGGTGCGCTTTTTTTATTGCCTTTCAGACTCAATTGCCTTTTGTCTTGGTTATCTTGTTATTCTACTGGTGATTTCGTCCTGATTGGTCTTTTTAGCTCTTGGTAGTGCCTTGTGGGACATCGTTGTCACTATCTTTTCACTAAGCATTTTTGTGGTGGGAGACCACCTTACAATATTGGCCACTCATCGAACACTCTGCTCAGCCTCTTTATTCTCTAATCTCTCTCTCGATTCACAGACTCCAATTCCAAGCAGATCTTTTGCACTCTCTGTTCGAGTTCTCCTGGGATGAAGCAAAGGTTCCATCGATTGAAGGCTTTTAAAGATTGCGAGACTTCAAGTATGCAGGCCAACCTTTTTGCAACTCCAACGATAAAATTTCAAGAAAATAGTAGTAAGCACAAATCTTTTTTTATAACAATTTTTACGTGATTTCTTCGGCTCAGTTTTATGCTCTACTGTTGTTGTTTTAGATTTCGGCTACTTGTAGTTCATGTAATGCGCAAGTAAAATTTGAAGGAAATCTAAAGAAGCACTAATCTGGTTTCTTTTTATTTTTTTACATGAATTCGTCTTTTTTTGTGTATTTTTGTTTATAGATAATAGGAAGCCAGGTAATCATCATTGACTGAGGGTTTTCTGTTGCCATTGCTACAGCACTGACCAATCCAGTGAAAGTCTTCAAGGTATGATCATGTAAATGTGCTTTCAAATTTCTTCTTTTTTTTTTTGCCCTTTCGAGTACGATTATAAATCACCGTATGTTTTTGCAAGTTCCCCTCACCACCTTTCTTTTGTTGAAGGTTTGAGGTTTTCCTTGCATCATTTTCAGTTGCATTGTCAAGTTACAGAAGTTGGATTTCAAGCAAAAGTTGATGGTTACAAGTGCAATTGTGGAACGTCCTTTAGTTAAATTAGCTTAATTTTTGTTCAATAAGTTCAAGTAGTGTGTAACTTTATAAATATGATAAAAGAATTCTAGAATTGTGTGATTTAGTTAAACTTTTCGTTCAAGATTAGCAAAGATCTCCAACTTGTGGCTGAGGTTTTAACAACCAAGCAAATTTCATTAATCATTAATCTCAGAAGTTGTACATTAAATGCATATCGAATTTCTTTGGGTATTTTTTTTTACAGAGGTTAAAAGTGTTATTTCTTATCAATTCTGCAATCCTAGTTAAGTTTGCATTTCTTCTTGTTTACTTTAATTTCCTTTTCAAGTGTTTTATCCATTTGCCGACTTGTCTCTAATGAAATTCGTGGTATGTCCCGTCTAATAGTTTTCATCTGGTGAAACTGTAATAGATTTTGCATTTTTCATTTATATGCACGCCCCTAAAACAAAAATCAATCTAATAGTCAATGGTTTCACCACAAGTTTGTCTTTGGCATACAATACTTGAATGCTATCTCAATCCAAGGTTTAATTCTCAGTATTCTTGCCTCTTGCAGTCATTGCTATTTGCTGCAGGATTGCAACCTACTTCTGCGTCGGCAACTGCTGTAAGTTGGATAAAATCACTAATGATATTTATTTGGTATAAACATATAAAACTTTTCCTGTCCTCTTGAACTTATAGGCCTGAAGCTTCTTACCTTGGTTTTGAGATATTAAAATACAACATGTAACATGTAGGAAAATTGATATGTAGCAATTTGTGCAACAATGAAATTGGAGCCTAAATGTTGGAGAATTGTTGGTTTAGTGTTTCAGCTGCAAGTATACAATTTTTAATTTTTTTTCTTTTTTTTCTGATTAAGAATAATCTATTTGGTTCATGGTTTTGATTGGTCTCATCTTCTAAGTACATAAGAATTCTTCCTTGCAGCTAATGTTCTCTATGACTTGCGTACTGGATTAGACATTCTTTCCCCCTTGTGTCCACAGCTATTTCTTCAAATGGTAGGTCTTGGCAATTTTGCAAAGGTTAGCAGTAGATATATACATTCATTACATGACAAAGAGTTTCTCCTGTTATGAATGTTGAACTATAACTTATATGTCTCTTTGGTTTAACAGGGAATGGCAGTGGTTGTGCAAGAGGTACAAGATTGCCAATATGTTCTTCATTTGCCAAAGAAGGAACCTCAGTGATGTTTTTTCAAAGGGTGAGGCAATTTCCACTCTTTTTAATGCTCTCAGAATTGGAGCTAGAATTTAGGTAGCATCTACTATATTTTCATCAATGCAAGGAATGGTACTGTTATCTCTTACCATTCCCTACCTTCATTTTCAATTTTTTTTGCTAGAAAATCTAATTTTTCTTGCAAAAAATTATGATGTTTCCTGCTTTTCCTTTTTGCCTCCATGTTGGCTGGACGCTTCTTTTCCTGGATACGGAAATTACTTGCTCTTCGCTTTCCATTCTTTCCTTTGTTTACTGCTCTGATGTGAAAAGTCTGTTAAAGCTTAATGGATTTTCTGATTTCGTTATGAAATTTTAGCCTATTTGGAAATCCAATTTGATCTGATTTGCATTTCCTATTCTGGCATGTTTTCATGGTGATTAGGAACTTTCATTTCGTTTTCTAAGTATTCTTTTCTTCAAGTCTGATAGCTACTTGCCAGAACAATTATGTATTGGATGTTTGTGAAGGGAGTTAAGGATATTTTGAGGCTAACAGAATTCTTGGTTCTTCCGATGGACGTTAAACAAATGGCTGTAGCATTGTTATTTGCTAACTATACAGGAAGCCCAATGAGTATTTCACTTTATTTGTATTGAATGTTTGATACTAAAGTAATGGAAGAAAGAGAGAGGACAAAAATTGCAGCAATTTCCAGTCCTTCATATCTTCAACCCCTTAATTTCATAGGACTTTCTACTGCAACCTTATTTGCATATGTTTCAATAGTAGTCTCATGATATGATTTTAATTTTTATTTCATCTTTACTGAATTTAAGTTCTATCCATAGTCTACAGAATTGCTCATGAAGAAGAGGCAACTCTTGGGAAGGAGGTTGGCCCTAACATCACTAGAGCTTCTGCGTTCACTTTCTTTTTACCTGGCAACTTATTATGAATCTAAGCAGGTGTAAATGCTACTCATACCATCTTAAATATACGTGAAACTTGTGAGAACTTGCAAAATTTCTTATATTTTTCGTAAAAATTTTCTTTTATTTGAAAATTATTACTTTATAATAGTCTTACTACCCAATCACCCCACAATAAGTACAAATGAACATAGAATTAAGGGTTCACTCTTTTCATTTTCAAGTTAGCGCGAATTAGGGTTTTATGCCTATCCGTAGTGTGACTATCGGATACGGAGGGTGGATCAAATTTGGTGATTAAGAGTGAGTTTTAGATGATATTAAGTTTGTGTGATTAGAAGTGATAATAATAAGTTAGTGAATTATAAGTTAAAACCCTAGTATACGCTATTTAAGGAAAATCGGCTCAAACCGACGGGTACCGTTCACTACCTGTTGAACACACCATTTGACCACCATTTTTATCAAGTTAATCCCATTGATATTAGAGCTTAAATATCAGCTCTAAAACTGATCATGAGGGCCACAAATTTTGACCATTTAAACCAAAGGAAAAGAAAAAAAAAATTGAGATGGAAATTGGTGGTGACAAGTGGCACTAATCCAAGAACCTTTGACCCAAACCAAGACCAAGCCTTATAACCTTCCTTAGCCTTCATTCTTTTGCATTTTTTCATCCTTGTGGCCGAGACATTGAGAGGAAAAAAGGGAGAGAAAGAACTTCAATTCCATCTTGCGTTTTGCTTCATTAAGCGAGAAAACAAGAAACTAAACCGATTAAATCTTCCTTTGAGTGCTTAGGAGTTGTGTGTTGGTAAAAGTTTGGAAAGGAAAGCTAGAGTTATTCTTGAAAGCAGCTTTATTAAGGTAATAATGCTGGTTTACCATTGTCTTACTTTTAATATTGCTTAAGTTGGTTTAGCACCTTAAATTTTTGGTTAAGGATAGTTATTTCAATGGTTTGGATGGATATGGTGCATGTTCTTGACTTAGAGTTGAGGTTTTCAACTGTATTTATTGGTGGGTAGATGGTATATGATGGTTATAAACTTGTATAGGAAGTTGAGGTAGTGAATCATGCCAGAAATAAGAAAATTAGCATTGAATTCTAGTTTTCGATTTTGAAGATACCCTGTTCTACCTGGTTTTGCTCGACCATGATGGAGGCCGAATTAGGCTTAGTACAAAACATGAAAGTTGTAGAGAATGATGTTTTATATTTACCTGTAAAATTTCAGCTCAATCCGAGTATTGTACCTTGTGAAAATATAAAAATACCCCTGATTGCCATAGGTAGAGCCCTGTGAACAGTGTTGACCTTTCACCAATCTGACCGCATCTGTTCACCCTGATCCATACTGAATTAGCATTTGGTCAAAACACAAAAGTTGTAGTGCTCTGTCTTAGCTTTCTAACGGCCTGGAAAACGTCTTAATCAGACTTCGGTAGCCTGAGTTATTGTCGTTTACGCATAGTGCGGTTAACTAGCCCGAATGTGAGATTCTGGTTTTGTAAATTGAAATTTTGACTTAGATACACTACAAACTGGACTGAGTGTCTTCATCAAAGTTGTAGGCCTTTGTCTTAACTTCGAAACGGTATAAATTTCACCACAATTCGATAAGTGTATTTTCGGTTGTGCCCGTTACGGTAAGCGACGGCAAATCTGTCTTTTATTTTATGCCTTAAACTTCATTTCCGAACATTTTCCTAGTTTGATTTTGTACTTGTATGACTTTGAGCCTATTGAACGGCTATTGAAATGAGATGATTTTGCGTATGACTTTGGGACAGACTGAGGAAAAGAATGAAGTCATAAATGGCTGGAAAATAGGTAAATACAAAGGGCGTGCTGCCCAAATTTACGCTCAAGACCTAGGGAGATATACTTGCGACTTGAGTAAGATTTGGAAGCGAATACCACTTGAACCATCTAGGATTTTTGCGTCTTCTTTTATCGAGGGATATAAGTTAGAATTTGGCCGAACTTGTACCCTTGGAAAATGAAACAACGACTACTAGAAATACGTTTTTCCTCGTTCTTTCGACTCCAATGGTTTTTTCAAATATAATTGCTACAAAAGTTCACATTTTGAAAAGCGAGCAAGTGTTTCACGAATATTCTCCAAATGAATTTCAATTACTTGAATCTTATTGAACGAAACGTTTAAGTTTCGAAACTTAGTCGCTTTTCAAAATTCTTAAACAAAGTTTTATCGCAGATTTGGACTCCAAACCCGGAGTACAACCCAGACGTGATCACTGAGGCACTACATTTTGGTGAGTGCTTCCAAATATCTGATTGAACTTGACATTTGTGTGTAACACTTGTCCAATGTGATTACATGATATATACAAGTGAATTGATAGGACAAGAGTGTACTTTATCACACTTGCCCTAATGTGATGTGTTCTTGTTCAGCGATTGCAATTAACTTGCTATACATGCTTATGAATCGTACCTTGCCTGGAATTCCAAAAACCCTGTGGCTAGTTAGTCGAGACGAGCCGGCAAGGGGTTGGTCGATTAGATAACGAACCTTTAGTAGTTAGTGATGTCGAGTGGAGTGTTATCTTTTCGACTAATCGGTATACTTGAATATTACCACCAGTGTTTATTGTGGAGTTCGGGTCCGGTAAGGGGTTTGTCGGTGGACGGAGATTGGAGTTAAGTGTGTTCTACTGGACTAGTTTCTTACCTGAAAGTTGACGGAGTGTCAACTACCAATCGATCAAACTATGGTGGAGCTGATATATGAGCAACTGTATCCTTATATGTGAAATGCGAAAAATTTATTGTTTGGCTATATGAAGTGTTGTTACTCATTTCTTGACTTGTTTTACTTGCTATTTAACTGTTATGCTACTTTTAGTTTATTTGATGGACAATTTGATATTTGAAACTTCACTGAGCTTTAGCTCACTCCATTAGTTTTGTTTTTCTTACAGGGGTACGAGTGGGCGTGAGACGTGTACAGACTAGCATAGGCCAGTTGTTTTGACTTTTGATTTGTACTCGCGCTATCACTCGCTTAGGATGATTTGTACTTGGATTGTATACATTTTGAAGTATTTTGGGTGTACAGAAGCTTTGTATCTTGATTTGTGTTGTGCATCGATGTATATTATACATTTGAATTGCGATGTTATTTATTGTCTATAGATGTATGCGTGAGATACGAGTGAGTGAGTCCTGGCGAGAGTTGGGCAGGCGACTCGCTAAATCCTAAGGTACGCTCTAGGGGGAGGTGAGGTCGTCACAGGTGGTATCAGAGCCTAGGTTTGAATTGATCCGGGTGGATTGAGTGATTTATACTTGCCATGCCCTGGTTATAGCTTGGTTATGATAGGTTAGGGTTTCACACTTGAGACTAGGCCCTTTTGCCTCAATTTATATGTCTAACTTATTTCTTCTTGTAATGTAGAGGATGGCAGGTACAGATGCTGCTGGGGGTGCTGGGCCATCTCAGCCCGTACCTACTGATGAGATATATCTTGAGGGGCCTCCATGTCATGTGCTGACCTACCAGGAGAGTCCTGGTGGGCCCGTGTGTCGGTGGTCCCCGGCACAAAAGATCTAGCACTGCGACTGCCAGAAGACCTATTCCTACCCCGATCGGGTAGTCCTTGCAGTGGATGATGAGCGGAGGCGATTGGGTAGCGCCAATCGTAGGTACCAGACGGAGATAGAGCGTCTCCAGGCGGCCCTCCGAGTACACAGTGCCAGGATTCGAGAGCTGGAGGCTTCGGTTCTGGAGGGGCAGCAGCGGACTGATACCTTTAGAGAGCAGGCTCAGGCGACTACTAGTCGCCTTGCTTGAGTAGTTGGCGATGTTCGAGACCGGACCGACCGTATCCTGACTGAGTGCGGGGCTCTAGTGGAGGATGTGGCTCAGGACTTGGCCGGGGAGGGTCAAGCGCCTGTGGTTCCTGGTGCTTCGGAGGAGGTTCCTGAGGAGGACCCAGATGAGGAGACTGCCGCACCTACGGAGTCGGTTGGGTCGGCATCTAGTTAGACTCCTAGTTCAGGGTTTGAGAGATTTTTGTGAGGTAGTTAGGGATATAGTGGGATGGCACGTCCCCTTTTATTTTTGAATGTGACGTGCTAAGGTGGATGTATATAGTGTTTCTTTTGTTCTATGTCCCTTGGCTAGTATAGCCTTTGACTTGACTAGGTTGACATGTACAGTATTTTTAACTTGCTATGTGCCTTATTTTGCTAGGTATATAAAGGCCATGTTTGTTTTGAATGTGTTTTACTGTATCTGCTTTATGATTTGAAAATGTTTTATCCGAATTATACCTTATTTTGCTTATATTTATATAGTTGGCTAGTCAAGAATCATGGAACGTAGAAAGGAGTCAGGATCAGGGAACTACTCGAGGACGTGGCTCTACTCGGGGGCGAGGGGGTAGGCAGGCCTAAGAACCAGTGCAAGAACTAAGAGAGGAAAGAAGTGGAACGGCGGAGCCGCAACCTGGACCCCGAGTGGAAGGGGGGGATCAGGTGGCGACGGCGATCCAGCAAATGACTAATATTCTTGCTCGTTTAGTAAAGCAACAGGGTCAAGCCCCTGTGAACCAACCTAGGGATCCCGATATGGGACAAGATAGAGCCCTTGAGAGATTTCAAAAGTTCTCTCCTCCTAAGTTTCTGGGAGGACCGGACCTTGAGGGAGTCGAGAGATGGTTAGAGACCATGATCAATATCTTTGCCGCTTTGAACTATGCGGAGGATAGGCAAGTGCAATTCGCCATTTTTCAGCTCGAAGGTCCGGCCAGGGTTTGGTGGAATGTAGTAAGAGCTAAGTGGGAGAGAGAGGGAACCACATGAACTTGGGTGAATTTCGTGCGAGAGTTTAACGAAAAATACCTCCCACCTATCGTCCAGGAGAAGAGAGATGACGGTTTTATTAAGCTCCGGCAGGGAACTTTGAATGTCTCTGAGTATGAAACCCAGTTTACGAAATTGTCTAAATTTACTCCTGAATTGATAGCCACAGAGCAAAGGAGAATAAGGAGGTTTGTTCAAGAGCTTAATGTGAAAATATAGGAGGCCTTGGCGGCAGCTTAGATCAATATTTTACTGAGATTTTGGAGAAGGCCCAGAGAATCGAGATTCCCAGGGCACAAGTGAGGAATTTTTACGCGAAACGAAAAGGGGTGTCCGGTGGAAGTCAAAGGGCGGCACAGAGTGACCGAAATATACCACCCCCTAAAACCGATCGTGGAGTTGGGGGTGGAAGGTTTACGGGTTTTTCGAGGGGAGGTACGCCGAGGGGAGGCCAAGGTGGAAAAGGGCAGGGGAGAAGTGGTTCACCGGGGGCCCAGACCTCCACTCCCCAAGTGACATGTGGATATTGTGGAAAATCAAATCACACCGAGGATAATTGCTGGAGAAAGGCCCGGAAGTGCCTAAGGTGTGGAAGCACAGAGCACCAGATCGCTAACTGCCCGCTAATCAGCGATGCCCAGTCGACGGGTAAATCGAACCCGAAACCGACCACCGCAGGAGGGACCAGGTCAAGGGTACCGTCCAGGATGTATTCGTTGGACCAGCAATCGGTGCCTGAGCCGACGGAAGTCGTGGAAGGTACGATTCCTGTTTTCCATCGTTTAGCCAAAATTCTGATAGACCCTGGTGCCACTCATTCCTTTGTTAGCCCTACATTTATGCTTGGAATTGATGTGAAAGTTGAAAGGCTACTTTATGACCTAGAAGTAAGAACACCTACGAGTAACCAAACTTTACTTGCGAATGAGGTGTATAAAAATTGTGATCTTTGGATTGGTGAGCGGAAATTAGTAGTCGACCTCATAAGTCTAGCCATTAAGGGGTATGATGTTATTCTAGACATAGATTGGCTAGCTCATTATCATACTCAGGTAGATTGTAGGTTGAAGGTGATTGAGTTTTGCATACCAAGTGAGGCAACTTTAAAGTTAGACGTGAGGGGTATGGTAGTCTCATCTGCGCTCATTTCGAGAATAAGGGCTAGAAAATTGCTTAGTCATGCGGCACGCGGTTATTTAGTTTTTCTAGTTAACACCCCGGGAGAAAAAATAAAACTAGAAGACATGCCGGTGATCAATGAGTATCCGGACGTATTTTCGGAGGAGTTGGGGTCATTGCCACCCGAAAGGAAGATTGAATTTAAGGTTGACCTAGCACCTGGAACTACTCCCATTTCGAAAACCCCTTATCGAATGGCACCCGCCGAACTTAAGAAATTAAAAGTTTAATTGCAAGACTTGCTAGAACGGGGGTTCATACATGAGAGCGAGTCACCGTGAGGAGCTCCAGTGTTATTTGTTAAAAAGAAGGACGGGAGTTTAAGGTTATGCATTGATTATCGAGGGTTGAATGCGGTAACCGTTAAGAATAAATATCCTTTGCCCCACATCGATGAGTTGTTTGATCAATTACAAGGGGCGGTGGTGTTCTCTAAATTGGATCTTCGACAAGGGTAGTATCAATTGAAAATTAAAAAGGAGTATGTGCCAAAAATGGCTTTTAACACTCGATATGGGCATTTCGAGTTTGCGGTAATGCCTTTTGGCTTAACTAATGCCCCAACGGCATTCAAGGATTTAATGCATCGGGTGTTTAAACCCTATTTGGATAAGTTTGTGGTGGTGTTTATTAATAATATCCTAGTATATTCGAAAACAAGGGAGGAGCATGAACAACACTTGAGGATAGTATTACAAACCCTAAGGGAGCACCAGTTGTTCGCCAAGTTTAGCAAGTGTGAATTTTGGTTGGAAAAAGTGGCGTTCCTAGGCCATATCATTTCAAAGGATGGGCTTACTGTAGACCCGGCTAAAGCTGTAGCGAAATGGAAACGGCCGGAGAATCCTACTGAAATACGAAACTTTTTAGGCCTAGCAGGGTATTACCGCCGATTTATAAAGAATTTCTCGAGAATTGTGGGACCCCTAACGAACTTGACAAAGAAACAAGGAAAGTACATTTGGGATGCTAAGTGCGAGAATGGTTTTCAGGAGCTTAAGAGGCAATTAACCATGGCTCCAGTGTTAGCTTTGCCCAATGGGACAGATAGTTATACGGTTTATACCGATACTTCAAGAGAGGGGTTAGGGTGTGTTTTGATGCAAAATAGGAATGTGATTGCCTACGCATCTCGAAAGTTAAAGCCTCATGAACAAAACTATCCAACCCATGATTTGGAGCTTGCAGCTATCGTGTTTGCTTTGAAGAAATGGCGGCACTATTTATACGGGGTGACATTTGAGGTATATACGGATCATAAGAGTTTTAAGTATCTATTTTCCCAGAAGGAGCTAAACCTAAGGCGACGTCGGTAGGTGGAGTTCTTAGAAGACTATGATTGTACGATTAATTACCATCCAGGGAAGGCCAACGTTGTAGCAGATGCTCTAAGTCGAAAGGCTCAATTAGCAAGTTCCAAAGTGGGAGAGTGGAACTTGTTAGAAGATGTATGTGAATGGAACCCGCGTCTGAAGCCACAAAAAGTTATTTTTGGAAATATTGAGGTGAAATCGACACTGTTGGATCAAATTAAAGAGAGCCAAATGAAAGAACCGACGGTGCAGAAGTGGGTAGAAAGAGTGAAAAAGGGAGAGTTGTCCAACTTTAACCTAGGTCCTGATGAAATTTTAAGATTCCGAGATCGCGTCGTTGTACCTAGGGATGAAGAGTTAAAGAGGGAGATTTTGGAGGAATCTCACCGTTCTAGGTATACGGTACATCCGAGTACCAGGATCTCAAAAGTCTGTATTGGTGGGATAATATGAAGGCGGAGATTGCTCAATTTGTGCAAAAATATTTTACGTTACAACAAGTGAAAGATGAGTATAAAAATTCGTCAGGTCTGTTACAACCCTTAGAGATCCCTGAATGAAAGTGGGAGCATATAACGATGGATTTCGTATCGGGGTTACCAAGAACTCAAAAAGATCATGATGCGATCTGAGTGATAGTGGACCGATTAACTAAGATCGCACATTTCTTGCCAGTAAATATGAAATATTCTTTGAAAAAACTTGCCAAACTCTATATGGATGAAGTGGTGAGACTACATGGGGTACCAATGAGTATCGTATCCAATAGAGACCCCAAATTTGTATCTCGATTTTAGCAGAAATTGCAAGAGGCTCTAGAAACTAAATTAAAATATAGTACAGCGTATCATCCTCAAATTGATGGACAATCGGAGAGAACCATTCAAACTCTTGAAGATATGCTGAGTGCCTGTATAGTCGATTTTGGAGAGAGTTGGAGCCAATACCTAACCCTGGTTGAGTTCGCGTATAACAATAGTTATCACTCGTCTATTCAAATGGCCCCATATGAAGCATTGTATGGACGACGGTATCGATCTCCACTCCATTGGGATGAAATAGGAGAGAGAAAGATCATAGATCCGGCTACAATATCTTGGGTTGAGAAAGCCTACGAAAAGGTAAAGATGATTCGTCAGAGGCTTCAAACAGTTCAAAACCGATAAAAATGCTATGCCGATCATCGGATGAAGGATTTGGTGTTTGAGATAAGGGATAAAGTATTTCTTAGGGTTACTCCTTTGACAGGAAAGATTAAAGGAGGAAAAGGAAAAAAGTTGCAACCAAGGTACATAGAACCCTTTAATATACTCCAGCGGATAGGAAAGGTGGCGTATCGACTAGAGTTACCAGCTAGCTTGTCTCGGATTCATGATGTATTTCATGTTTCTTTACTTAAGAAATACCAACCGGATTCGACTCACATTTTGCCACCAGAAGATATTGAACTCGATGAGTCTTTAACCTATGAGGAATGACCCATTCGAATACTGGATCAGAAGGTGAAGGACTTGAGGAACAAGCAAATTCCACTAGTGAAGGTTCTATGGAAACACCATGAAGTGGAGGCAGCCACCTGG
The DNA here is from genome assembly GCF_003713205.1 of Coffea eugenioides. Classification (NCBI taxonomy): domain Eukaryota; kingdom Viridiplantae; phylum Streptophyta; class Magnoliopsida; order Gentianales; family Rubiaceae; genus Coffea; species Coffea eugenioides. Next base: position 9,257,791 of record NC_040039.1, read on the forward strand.
GAGCTAGAAAAGGACATGCGAGAGAAGTACCCAAACCTATTTACAACTCAAGGTATGAATTTTGAGATCGAAATTCTCTTAAGGGGGAGAGAGTGTGAGAACTTGCAAAATTCCTTATATTTTTCGTAAAAATTCCCTTTTACTTGGAAATTATTACTTTATAATAGCCTTACTACCCAATCACCCCACAATAAGTACAAATGAACATAGAATTAAGGGTTCACCCTTTTCGTTTTAAAGTTAGCGCGAATTAGGATTTTACGCCTATCCGTAGTGTGACTATCGGATACGGAAGGTAGATCAAATTTGGTGATTAAGAGTGAGTTTTAGATGATATTAAGTGTGTGATTAGAAATGATAATAATAAGTTAGTGAATTATAAGTAAAACCCTAGTATACGCGATTTAAGGAAAATCGGCTCGAACCGACGGGTACCGTTCACTACCGGTTGAACACACCATTTGACCACCATTTTTATCAAGTTAATCCCATTGATATTAGAGCTTAAATATCAGCTCTAAAGCTGATCATGAGGGCCAAAAATTTTGACCATTTAAACCAAAGGAAAAGAAAAAAAAATTGAGATGGAAATTGGGGGTGACAAGTGGCACTAATCCAAGAACCTTTGACCCAAACGAAGACCAAGCTTTATAACCTTCTTTAGCCTTCATTCTTCTACATTTTTTCATCCTTGTAGCCGAGACATTGAGAGGAAAAAAGGGAGAGAAAGAACTTCAATTCCATCTTGGGTTTTACTTGATTAAGTGAGAAAACAAGAAACTAAACCGATTAAATCTTCCTTTGAGTGCTTAGGAGTTGTGTGTTGGTAAAAGTTTGGAAAGGAAAGCTAGAGTTACTCTTGAAAGCAGCTTTGGTAAGGTAATAATGCTGGTTTACCATTGTCTTACTTTTAATGTTGCTTAAGTTGGTTTAGCACCTTAAATTTTTGGTTAAGGATAGTTATTTCAATGATTTGGATGGATATGGTGCATGTTCTTGAGTTAGGGTTGAGGTTTTTAACTGTATTTCTTGGTGGGTAAATGGTATATGATGGTTATAAGCTTGTATAGGAAGTTGAGGTAGTGAATCAAGCCAAAAATAAGAAAATTAGTATTGGACTGCATGAATTCCAGTTTTCGGTTTTGAAGATACCCTGTTCTGCCTGGTCTTGTTTGACCATGATCGAGACTGAATTAGGCTTAGCACAAAACATGAAAGTTGTAGAGAATGATATTTTATAGCTATCTATAAAATTTCAGGTCAATCTGAGCACTGTAACTTATGAAAAGATAAAAATACCCCTGACTGCCATAGGTAGAGCCCTGTGGACAGTGTTGACCTTTCACCAATCTGACCGCATCTGTTCACCCTGATCCGTACTGAATTAGCATTTGGTCAAAACACAGAAGTTGTAGTGCTCTATCTTAGCTTTCCAACAACCCTGAAAACACCTGAATTAGACTTCGGTAGACTGAGTTATTGCCGTTTACGCATAGTGCGATTAACTAGCCCGAATGTGAGATTCTGGTTTTATAAATTGCAATTTTGACTTAGATACACTACAAACTGGATTGAGTGGTCTTCATCAAAGTTGTAAGCCTTTGTCTTAGCCTTAAAATGGTATAAATTTCACCCCAATCGGATAAGTGTATCTTCAGTTGTGCCCGTTACGCTAAGCGACGGCAAATTTGTCTTTTGTTTTATGCCTTAAACTTCATTTCCGGACATTTTCCTAGTTTGATTTTGTACTTGTATGACTTTGAGCCTATTGAACGGCTGTTGAAATGAGATGATTTTGTGTATGATTTTGGGACTGACTGAGGAAAAGAATGAAGCCATAAATGGCTGAAAAATAGGTAAATACAAAAGGCATGCCGCCCAAATTTACGCTCAAGACCTAGGGAGATGTACTTGCGACTTGAGTAAGGTTTGGAAGCGAATACCACTTGAACCATCTAGGATATTTGCATCTTCTTTTATCGAGGGATATAAGTTAGAATTTGGCCGAACTTGTACCCTTGGGAAATGAAACAACGACTATTAGAAATACGTTTTTCCTCGTTCTTTCGACTCCAATGGTATTTCTAAGTATAATTGCTACAAAAGTTCACAGTTTGAAAAGCTAGAAAGTGTTTCATGAATATTCTCTAAATGAATTTCAATTATTTGAATCTTATTGAATGAAACGTTTTAAGTTTCGAACCTTAGTCGCTTTTCAAAGTTCATAAACAAAGTTTTATAGCAGATTTGGACTCCAAATCCGGAGTACAACCCAGACGTGATCACTGAGGCACTATATTTTCGTGAGTGCTTCCAAATATCTAATTGAACTTGACATTTGTGTGTAACACTTGTCCAATGTGATTACATGATATATACAAGTGAATTGATAGGGCAAGAGTGTACTTTATCGTATTTTCCCTAATGTGATGTGTTCTTGTTCAGCGATTGCAATTAACTTGCTATACATGCTTATGAACCGTACCTTGCCTGGAATTCCAGAAATCCTGTGGCTAGTTGGTCGAGTCGAGCCGACAAGGGTCTGGTCGATTAGATAACGAGCCCTGGGTAGTTAGTGATGTCGAGTGGAGTGTTATCTGCTCGACTAATCGGTATACTCGAGTATTACCACTAGTGTTTATTGTGGAGTTCGGGCCCGGTAAGGGATTTGGTCGGTAGACGGAGATTGGAGTTAAGTGGTGTTCTACTGGACTAGTTTTTTACTTGAAAGTTGATGACTACCAATCAATCAAGTTATGGTGGAGCCAATATATGAGCAACTGTATCCTTATATATGAAATGCGAAAAATTTATTGTTTGACTATATGAAGTGTTGTTACTCATTTCTTGACTTGTTTTGCTCGCTATTTCACTGTTATGCTACTTTACTTTATTTGATGGACAATTTGATATTTGGAACTTCACTGAGTTTTAGCTCACTCCATTAGTTTTATTTTCCTTACAGGGGTACGAGCGGGACGTGAGACGGGTACAGACTAGCATAGGCTATTTGTTTTGACTTTTGATTTGTACTCGCGCTATCACTTGCTTAGGATGATTTGTACTTGGATTGTATACACTTTGAAGTATTTTGGGTATACAGAAGCTTTGTATCTTGATTTGTGTTGTGCATCGATGTATATTATAAGTTTGAATTGCAATGTTATTTATTGTCTATGGATGTATGCGTGAGATACGAGTGAGTGAGTCCTGACGAGAGTTGGGTAAGCGACTCGCTAAACGCTAGGGTACGCCCTAGGGGGAGGTGGGGTCGTCACAAAACTACTTCTGTGGGTTATGATCTCCTAGAATTTTGCATGGCTTTTAGTCTGCAGTAGAATTCGGAAACTAAACAATTATTATGCATGGCTTATGATCTCCTATACCATTATTTTGCATGTCTTAAAAATACAGTGGGCTGGCAAACATAATGGAGCAGGCTATTCACATTTCACAATTATTCTTTATTTGTCTTTATTATTTGCTTTTTGATATTTGTTGTCTATTAATAAGATTGGGTAGAGAGTATGGTTGTGGTCAACTAGAAATTTGGATACCTCTTCAATCATACAAGTTCATTTTCCTATATCTCTTTGTTTTCTCAAGGGCTTGATGCCGTCTGCTGTTTTCATGGTGTTGTTAGTGTAGTTGCTTCCAGTCCTGGAACGTTAAATCTCTCAACTGGATTACATTAGTAAAATTTTGTTTTGCTCTTAAAAGCTTGATAATTTGGTTATGTCTTTTAAAATTCACCCAGGTTTGGTGAATCATTTCAAACTATTTTAGCAAAACCTATATATTTGTGTTTAGGATAAACAAAATAAATCAAGCTCTCAATGCATACTAGTATGAATTAAGTAATTTAGACGAATAATTTTTAAGATTGAGTCCTGCCTTCTTTATTGCAGTGTGTTCCTCCTCCACTCCTATATTATGTTTATATTTCTTCAAGTTAAAAGTTTTCTCTATATTAGTAAGGGTTAGCTAATTTTTGTTTCGTTGTTTTTTCCTCTTTAGTTTTCTTTTTGTTGGAGGAATTTTTCATGAAATATGATGAAAATATATTCCAATTGACCAAGGGAGTTTAAAACTTGACATTCCTTTTATTGTCGCAAGTACTAAGCTTCACATTGTTCTTGTTGGCCTAAGTGCTTAGTTGATTTTTGTTTGGTTACCTCTAATTTTCTTTTTGATAGCAGAATTTTTTATTAGAAATATTGTGAAATTAGATTCCTCTTGTGCCATTAAATTGTGCTTACTCTGAGCTTGATTTTTCATTTTCTTTTCAGGACCAATTGATTATTAAATGTTGAAAGATTTCAAAGGGTTATGCAAAATGATGGTTTTTTAGGTAGCTCTATATTTCTGTCTCCGCCTTTCATTCTATGCTATTTGTGCATTTTTGTGTGTGTATTTCTTCTCTTCAGCCCTTAAACAGCTGATGCACCTACTATGGTTGATTGAATCATTTGACAGTGGTGCCGCATTTTATGTTTTGATAGAAGAATTACTGAAACTTGGTATTACTTTAATTGCGATAGATACTTTGATGAGAAGTCTGAACTTTTCCAGTTCATTTGGAGTATCATAAGTTGTTCTCAAAACAAAATAGAATTCCTATGAAGATTATTCCTATGTAAGTTTTCATTTCCTACAATACTTTCAAGTGGTCATTGGTGTTTGTTCGAAAATATCTACAGAGTAACTATATAGCATAATAAGGAGAATAAGCCATGTAATTACTTTCTACCTCCACTTGTAAGTCTTGCAATTGTCTCCATTTCAAGCCAGCACACCCTGTTGCACCACCAACCTTGAAAATCTATCTAACAAGACCAAAAAAAATACTATAACAAAAGAAAAATCTAGGGTCTTGGATCTTTTCTCCCATGCTTCAATCTCCCAAGACAGCTTTTCCCTCTCAATTTAAGAACTTCATAGAACTAGACCCTTCGGTGAATTAGAAGAAATAGGATGATGAATGTGCTTTAATGTGTTTAGTGTGTGATCTGTTATGAAAGAGTAATTCTAAGGAGAGAAATAGGATAAGAATTGAAAATTCTGAAGGTGAATTGCTCATCTCATTGAAAAGATGAAAATGAATAGTGGACTGAAGTCTCATCTCATTTAATGTGTTTAGTTGCTAAAGTTGTTTTTCATTAATTGATGTAAAACAACTTCTATGGGAAATGATTTTCCAAAGCTATAACATAACCAAACACAAAAGCTTGCTAATGGCTTCATGTTTATTAGAGCTCCAACAATTCAAATTTTTTACATGTTTGACTTTGGTGGTTTTTGGGCTCAATCTTTTGCATATGAAAAGACGAGACTTTCTTTCTTATGATGACTACTAACTTTTCTAATTTTTTGCTCATTTGAATGCACTTAGATATTTTTTTCTTTATTTTTTTTGGGCCTTGTATCCACTTAGATCTTAAAGAGTGTATATTTTCTCTTTTGCAGATTTTAGTTTCCAAATGTACACAAGCATCACAAACTTATTGCCTATGATATGATTATCAATTGTTCTTTTGCATTGTTTAAAGTATTATTTCAAGTGTCTAGACAATTGATTGAATTATACAGTGCAATAGCTAACAATAGCTTATAAAGCAATTAAAGAAACTTGTATCCGTACTGTTCTCTTTATTGATCCTGCCTCCCCTTGAATTTGCCTTCCTTCCACTTATCCTTTCGTAAATATTATTGTGGCTTACACATTTTATTAAGCATATCAATCTACATCATTTAACAAATCCTAACAATGAATGTAGCTAGCACCACAGCTCATTCCATTTATATCTTCACTACCAGTAAAAAATGTAGATGCTAGAAGGTTTGTTTAGTAGATATTGTGGAGATTCAAATGTGTTAAATTTGAACATTGTATTCTGTTAAAAGCACAAAGAGTTAGTTTGTAAATATTTATTGTTGCTCATTTTCCTGAATTAATATCATCAGTATAATCTTGTCTTGTCCTATGAACAAATTTTTTTCCTATACATTTATTTAGTTGCTCAATAGACAAAAAATTGAAACAGTTATCTTCCAATTTGTATTAGTTCAAAGCCAAGTGTGTTGATTTGTATTACTTTGAAAATAAAATGGAGTTTGCCTCGATTTGAAAAATATTCATTAGTTGAATAATGCTTGTTAATCACTAAGTTATTAATATAAAATTTTGCCATATTAAAATTGAGTAATATAAAATAGGTCCCATGAATATGAAGCAATGATTATTTAGAACCTATTCAATAATGTTTGTTAATCAACGAATTATTAATATAGAAATTTTTTGTTTTTAAATTGAGCAATATAAAATAAGCCCATCCATATGTAGCAATAATTATTTAGAGGTTTTTGACTATAGCAACTGTGACGCCCCTACCTCTCCCTAGGGCGAACCCTAGGGTATCAGCAAGACGTTTGCCCAACTCTCGTCAGGACTCACGCATTCATTCAAGCTTAATGTAGAGGCACAAAAACCTTTGACTTAATAAGAAGTACTTCGAATATACAAGTCGCAACTTCTAAAGTTAATCATTATAATTACAATCCACTAACAAAGAGTAACAAAAGCTACACTTTAAGAGTCACCAAATTCATACAAAATATACTAGCCTCCATCAAATCGCTAGTCTAGATCCTCCAATCCACCTCCAAAGCCTATTAAGGAAAACAAATTTAAAGAGATGAACGAACGCTCAGTGAGGCCAAAAAAATAAACAGGTAAAGTAAGTAACACCAATCACTCAAATAACATGCTTTAAACAACTTTTAAACATGACATTTTATTTAAGTGCACAAGTTGGAATTAACACACAAGGAGGATATAGGAGCTCTCAGGAGCTATTTCCACGTCTCGTTCAATTTGAACCATCTGGCCAAATAGTAACATGACCGTAGTGCTTTACTTACTTCCTCCACCCACCTAACACTCACTCGGATTCGGAACAAAACATGTATAAAGTGACGATACTATTCGAGTATGTCTAGCGAGATCTCAAAAGATCAAATTATAATATTTTCCAAGGTTCACCAATCTCCTCGACCAAGCCTTTGCCGACTTGAGTTACAAAGTTAGCCAATGGGTTGGGGCGTCCCCACAAGCATGATTGGTCGATGAGACAACGCTCTAATCAATTTTGACTCGTTCATAGCATTGAGTTGGGATAAGCGGTACCTCCCACCCGAATAGAGCGTGATACATCTAGCCACTCAGTGCTCACAACTTAATACATTTCGAGTACAAGTGCAAATCATGTACATTCATTCAACAAGTATCATTCAATCACAAGAGAGAGAGGATGAGGGCGATAAAGTACACCCTCACCTTGGCAAGTTCACGTATCATATATATATAGAGCACTTGTACACATATCATTTCAATCACATTAGCATTTAACATGCACTTGACACTCACCACAAGTCAAGGGCAAAAACAAGAGTGAAGCGAGAAGTCAGACGAGCTCTTCGGCGTCCTCGTGACCACCTGAGGCATGTACAATTATAATTACCTAGGTGCTCGACCAAGGTTAAAATGAAAGACATTTTCTCGCTACCCACTCTCAAGGTCACAAGTTCGAGTCAAGTTAAAGAAACTTTTCTAGTTAAATCATTGAAATAATGCTCAAAGAGAGCTCAAAGGTCGTTTTTATTCAAGTTGTGGTACGTAATCTTAATTCCAAAAGAAAGTATCATTTACATTTTCGGCACGAAAATCGAGAAAAAAGGTAGATAGTTTTCATCTCCCAAAACTTCTAATCTCATGTCCCAAAAGTTAAAATATAAGGAACGTTCACATTTTTCAAACTAATGGAGTCAAAATCCATCCAAAACTCCACTCATATTCATAGCAATTGTCAAAGCTAAAGGTTTCAAAATTCAAGTATAAACTAGTGAAATTTTTCAAGAATTACTCTAGTCAAACGCTCCCTTTTAAAAGTTCAAACTCATGAAAATCGAGGGCATAAAACTAGGGGTTGAAGTTCATTTTTCAAATATAAAAAGAGGTACCATCAACCAAGGAAGTTGAACAACCAAGAAAATGCATTAAGAGAGGTTTAATCCTTTGAAACCAAGATTCGAAACGAAAGTTTAAAGTTCTAAAGGAATCTTGTGACTAACCATGAAATTAGTCATAAAATGAACCAACAATCTCAAAGGAAGGCTAGAGTGCTTAAGAGAGTACTTTGTTTAAAATCAGAAAATTTCTAGCTTGGTGCGACACTACTTGAAAAATCGTATCTCGAGTTCCGGAAGTCCAAAAATTAAAAAATTTATACCGTTGCAAACTAAACTCAATACACTAAAACTCTCTAGAAGACACTTTTCTCAGACTCCAATCCAAAATCATTCAAATTTTAGCTCAAAATCACTGTTCTAGACAAGACAGAGCAAAACAGACTTGCAATTTCAGTAAAGTTTGGAAATTCAACAAAATTCGTAGAAGTGGAACCAGCCCATGAAATTTATACCACCAACAGAGTTCAAAATCTAGTTTCAAATTAACAAACAGAACTCAATTCGGACCTTTCTATATCAAGTTACAATAGTTCTAAGAAAACTGATCTTTGGAACCTGTTTTACGAAATTCCAGTTTTGACGTACTTGATAGAGTTTCAAAATATGATCATATCTAGAGTTACACAACTATAAATTTAGTGCGGTTTGCGGCAAGAAAACTAGATTCAAAATGCTATAATTCACTAGAAGGAACTGTCATAAAATTCGTTTTGCAAGATAGGTAAAATTGAGTTACAATCTGCAGTTATGATTGTTTCTCGGATGAAAGCAGTGAGAAAATTAAGTCATATTTTCTGGTTCACTATGGCTCCTAGGAAACGAGTTAGGAGGCGCATTTTATACCGACGGAAAGCTTTCGGAGTCTAATTTTAAATACCACAAATGGCACTCAATTTCAACTCCCAAACAGAAAGTTATGATAAAAAATGTGAACACTGGTTGAGGTCTCCTGATCAGAAACTTTTCAGAATTCATCCTCACTTTAACCTTACTTTAACACAACCAATTGGAAAGCTTTTTGGAAGATATTGAACACACATAACCGCCATCATATATCAAGCATTATTTCACCAAAATAACATAAAAAATTCGAAATTAACAAGAGAGGAACAACCAGCAAATTTCAGCCAGCAAGTATCTCTCATTCCTCTAGTTTTCTTTTTCAACTTTCCAACTAGAACTAAACCATATCTTCTCAAAATAAACATCAAACAAGCAATTAAACATACAAAATTCTCAAGACCTCTACCTATAAAGCCACCTCAAGTCCACTACCTAATGTCAAGGTTCTTGTGAACCCATCAACAACCCAACAACTAAACTAACTTGCTACTAAGATTTGAGAGGAAAAGTTGAGGGTTTCTTGGATGATTACCTTGCTGCCAAAATGAAGAATAAACGCTAGGGTTTGAACTCTTAAATCACCAAAGTTTCTTCCTTGTTCAAGTCACCTTCCAAGCTTGTATGAAGAACCAAGACAAGAAGCAAATTTGGAGTGTCTTTGTGGAGCAAAAATGGAAGACAAGAGCTGAAATTTTTGAGGGGAAATGAGGGAGGGGAGAGCCGGCCAAAGCAAGAGGAAGAAGAAAGGTTTTGGGTGGTAGTTGGGTGATGTGATGGTGTGTAAGAAGGATTGACATAAACGTGTTCTTGGCCCCAAAAGTCAACAACCGATTAGGGAGCAATTAGTGCTCCTAATTGAGTTTAACTTAACTCACTCACATCTAATCCCTCAATTACTTTTCTTAGTCTACTATTATTCATCCTTAGTTCTCCAAGATTAATATACTCTCGGATTAAATTTATCTCAAAAAACGTGCATTCACTATTTCTCGGTAAACGAGCCGCAGAAAAAAAAATTAAATTCGCTAACGAAACGTGTTAAAAATATAAATGACACATTATTCTATGTAAATGGATTTAAAATGGATGAAATAAATTATTCGAAATAAATGGGTAAATAAATAATTAAATAAACCAGTAAAATGAAATAAAAGTAAGTAAAAATAAAAATTCGGATTCTCGGATTCTCGCATACTTTGATTTAGAAACAACTCTGGATATTTCTTCTAGATCTCCTTTTCTACTTACCAAGTCGCTTCCTCCACTCCATGTTTTCTCCATAAAACCTTCATTAGAGGGATTTACTTGCGTATTAACTCCTTCACTTTTCGATTTAAAATCTTTACCAGCCTTTCTTCATAGGACAAATTTTCATCAATCTCTACTTCTTCCGGTTGTAACACATGGGAAGGATCGGGATGATATTTCTTAAGTATGGAGACATGGAAGATATCATGAATTCTAGATAAACTCAAAGGCAATTCCAACTTGTAAGCTATACTTCCTATGTGTTGAATAATTTTATAGGGTCCCACAAATTTCGGTTGCAACTTCTTCCCTTTTCCTGCCATTAGACTTGCTTTTAAGGGTGCAATTTTAAGAAATACTTTATCTCCAATCTCAAACTCTAAATTCTTTCTCCGATTATCCGCATAGTTCTTTTGGCGGTTTTGAGCCGTTCGGATCCTCTGATGTATCAGTTTCACTTTCTCAAAAGCTCCTCAACACAAGGTACAGTAGTTGGGTTCAAAATCTTCTTTTCTCTAATTTCATCCCAATGAATCGAAGATCGACACTTTCAACCATAAAGAGTTTCGTAAGGAGCCATTTGTATCGAGGAATGAAAACTATTGTTATAAGCAAATTCCACCAACGTAAGGTACTGACTCCAATTATCTCCAAAGTCCACAATACACGGCCTCAACATATTTTCAAGGGTTTGCATTGTCCTTTCCGACTATCCATCGGTTTGCGGGTGGTAAGTGGAACTAAAATTCAATTTAGTCCCTAGGCCTTCTTGCATCTTTTGCCAAAATCGAGACACAAACTTAGGATCCCGATCTGAGACTATACTCACTGGTATCCTATGCAATCTTATAATTTCGTTCAAGTACAACTTAGCCAACTTTTTCAAGGAGTATTTCACACTAATCGGCAAAAAGTGAGCAGATTTGGTCAATCGATCTACTATTATCCAAATAGCGTCGTGTCCACTCTGATCCTTGGTAACCCTGACACGAAATTCATTGTGATATTTTTCCACTTCCATTCATGTATCTCCAATGGCTGTAATAATCCAGACGGTTTCTGATATTCGGCCTTAACCTGTTGGCAAGTGAGACAAGCTCGAACAAATTGGGCAATCTCTCTCTTCATTTTCTGCCACCAATAAAGGCTTTTCAAGTCTTGAAATATCTTATTGCTTTCAGGGTGCATCGTATATTTAGAACGGTGAGTTTCGTCCAAAATTTTCTTTTTTAGAACTTCATCCTTAGTTACCACCCACTAGGCGATTTCTAAACTTTAACACTCCATTGGTCCCCAAATTGAAATAAAACTTTTCTCCTTTTTGAACTTTCTCAACCCATTTTTGCACTTCAGGGTCTCCTTTTTGAATTTCTTTGATTCGATCTAACAAGGTAGATTTCACAGTAATATTTCCAAAGATTACTCTCTGTGGCTCAAGACGTGGAATCCAAACACTAATTTCTTCCAGCATGTGCCATTCTCTCATCATTAAACTGGCCACTTGTACTTTACGACTTAGGGCATCCGTCACTACATTACCTTTTTCAGAGTGATAGTTAAGCGAACAGTCATAATTCTCTAAAAATTTTACCCATCTACGTTGCCTCAAATTTAACTCCATCTGGGAGAACAAATACTTAAGGCTCTTGTGATCTGTGAAAATCTCGAAAGTCACTTCATATAAATAATGTTTCCACTTTTTCAAGGCAAACACTACTGCCGCTATTTCTAAGTCATGGGTCGGATGATGCTGTTCATGAGATTTCAACTTACGAGAGGCATACACAATCACTTTCCCACTTTGCATTAATACACACCCTAAACCATCCTTTGAAGCATCTATATAAACCACAAAACCATCTCCTCCGCTCGACAATGCTAACACAGGTGCCTCAGTTAAGCACTTTTTCAACTCTTGAAATCATTCCTCACATTTAGAATCCCAAATAAACTTACCATGCTTCTTAGTCAACTCAGTTAAGGGTTTTGCAATCTTAGAAAAGTTCTTGATAAACTGATGGTAATATCTGACTAACCCTAAGAAACTCCGAATTTCGGTAGGGTTTTCTGGTTGTTTTCACTTAGAAACGGCTTCGACCTTAGTTGGATCTACAGTAATCCCTTCCTTAAAGATTATATGACCTAAAAAGGCTATTTTTTCCAACCAAAACTCACATTTATTGAACTTAGCAAAAAGTTTGTGCTCTCTCAAAGTTTGCAAAACTATTCTCAAGTGTCGTTCATGATCTTCTCGGGATTTAGAATACACTAATATGTCATCAATGAATACCACCACAAATTAATCCAAATACGGCTTAAAAACCTGATGCATCAAGTCCATAAACGCTGTTGGCGCATTAGTTAATCCAAATGGCATAATTGCAAATTTAAAGTGTCCATATCTTGAATTGAAAGCGGTTTTAGGCACATCACTTTCTAGAATCCTCAATTGATAATAGCCTTGCCTTAAATCTAACTTGAAAAATACCACTGCCCCTTGTAACTGATCAAATAATTCATCTATGTGTGGCAGAGGGTATTTGTTCTTGATAGTCATATCATTCAAGTCTCGATAGTCTATGCATAGTCTCAAACTCCCATCTTTCTTCTTAACAAAGAGCACTGGAGCTCCCCATGGTGAGTCACTTTCTCTAACAAAACCTCTTCCTAATAAATCTTGTAACTGTAACTTCAATTCCTTTAATTCAGGTGAAGCCATCCTGTAAGGCGTCTTAGAGATAGGGGTTGTCCCTGGAGCCACATCAATCTTAAACACTATTTCTCTCTCTGGAGGTAACGTTTCTAATTCTTCGAAAAAGACGTCGAAAAACTCCTTTACTACCGACACGTTTTTCAACTTCACCTTATCCCCAGGTGTATTGATAAGAAAGACTAGATATCCTTTGGTTCTACTACTCAACAATTTTCTAGTTCGAATCCCCGAAATTAAAGCAGACAATGCTAGTCTATCCCTCACATCTAATTTCAAAGTTGCTTCCCCAGAATGTGCAACTCTACTAGTTTCATCTTACAATCCAATTGAGTATGGTACCGAGCTAACCAATCCATCCCAAGTATCACATCATACCACTTAATTGCTAAACTCATTAAATCCGCCAACAATTTTCTCTCACCAACCCAAATCTTACAATTCCTATAAATTTTATTAGCAATCAGGCATTGGTTCCCCGTAGGATTCTTAACTTCCAAATCAAAAGGTAATAAATCACACTTTACATCTACACCCTTCATAAATTTAGGATCTACGAAAGAATGGGTTGCCCCAAAATCAATTAAAACTCTAGCTAGGCGATGAAAAACAAGGATCGTACCTTCCACCACCTAAGTCGGGTTAGGGATTTGCTGATTGTCTAAAGCGTAAACCCTAACTGGCATTTTCGATCGGCTCCCTCCGGCACTTGACTACTTAAGCAGACCTAGCAGGCTATTGGGTATTTCCTCCTTCCTTGGAGGCATTAGGGCAACTCGAAATCTGATACTCCGCACTACCACAAATCCGACATTTCCCTTGCTTTCTCCAGTACTCGGCCTCAGTGTGGTTAGACTTGTTACAATATCCACAAATCACACAAGGAGTCATAGCCTGACCAGCTTGAAAACTCCCTTTTTGCTGACCTCGACCACTTTGATTTCCCTTTGGCGGGGCTCCCCTTGACGGAGTTCCTACTGGTTTTCAAGGCATTCTTACTCCTCTAGGCCCTCTTCCTATTTTAAGGGATTGGGTGGACTTCTCAGACGATCCAGGGGTGTTACTTGGATTACCACTCTTTCTAGCATGAAAAACTTTAGATTGGGGCTTAACAGTCTCTATTCTCTATACTTTTTCCAAAGCATCCGTGAAAGTTGTGATCTGGGCGGCTGTTAGGGGTTCTTGGATTTCTACATTCAACCCCTGAATAAACCTCCTTATTCTTTTACGCTCTGTGACCACAAACTCAGGGGCAAATTTGAAAAGTTTAGTGAACCGCTTCTCATACTCGGTCACACTTAGTAACCCTTGTTTCAATTTAATAAAGTCATCCTCCCTCTTTTTTTGTATCATGAGCGGAAGGAATTTGGCATTAAACTTCTTCTCAAAGTTTGACCAAGTCCAGGAGGTTTGTTCTCTTTTCCACTTCGCCCTAATAATGTTCTATCACGAGCGGGCTACTCCCTCAAATTGAAAAATGACAAAATTAACTTGCCTTTTCTCGGCATAGTCTAAAGCAGTACAATCTCCCTCACAGCGAGGTTTACCCCTTCTAAGTTCTGAACAAAAGTCAAAAGATCAAGAGGTCTCTAATACAAGTGGGCCGAACTAGAAGATTCTACAGTCTCAGAAGGGTTTTCCTCGGAGTCCTCCTCCATCGGTGCAACCTCCACCTCCACAGCAGGTGCGGCCTCCCCAGGTACATCCCCAATTAAAGCCTTCTCTAGACGCTCGGTCATAGTCACGCACTCGACCATAATACCGTCCACGCGGGTCCCCGCCTCCTGGACAATCCAGATAAGGCGCCCCTCAGTCTCCTGAAACTGTGCATGGGAGGCGTCAGCCCTCTGACGCTCCTCAAGAACTCTCGCCTCTAGCTCCTGGATCCAGGCAGTCTAGGTCTTCATAGTGGCTTTCATCTCCTCTCTCTCCGCTAGTGCTATCCGGAGGTCATGAGTCAACTGGCTCAACTCCTCGGCTACCCCTAGCACAAAGTGGTTAGGGTAAGAGTATCTAACTCGGCATGAGCACGTTCTACCCCGTCTTGCAAGTGAGTATCGCAAAAGGGATCAGCCTCCAACCTTACGATACGGGATCACGGGAAGAGATCTCTCAATCCTATCATCATCACTGCTATTGTCCATATCCTACAAATAACCCACAACTAAACGTTAGACATTTATATTCACTGACACCATTTAAGAATTTAACCTAAGGTCTACCACGGGTTTCTATGACCAAAAGTTCACGACTAAGAACTCCTAATCCTATTCCAGGTATTTCAAACCTAGCACTCTAATACCAATTGTGACGCCTCCACCTCTCCCTAGGGGGAATCGAAGGGTATTAGCGGGACGCCTGCCTAAGTTTTGTTAGGACTCACGCATTCGTTCAAGCTTAATATAGAGGCACAAAAACCTTTGACTTAATAAGAAGTACTTCGAATATACAAGTCACAACTTCTAAGGTTAACCATTATAATTACAATCCACTAACAAAGAGTAATAAAAGCTACACTTTAAGAGTTACCAAATTCATACAAAATATACTAGCGTCCACCAAATCCCTTGTCTAGATCCTCCAATCCACCTCCAAAGCCTGTTAAGAAAAACAAACTTAAAGGGATGAGCGAACGCTCAGTGAGGCCAAGAAAATAAACAGGCAAGCAAGCAACACCAATCACTCAAATAACATGCTTTAAACAACTTTTAAACATGGCATTTCATTTAAGTGCACAAGTTGGAATTAACACACAATGAGGATATAGGAGCTCTCAGGAGTTATTTCCACGTCTCTTTCAATTTGAGCCATCTGGGGTTGACCCTCCATCAACTAAAGTAGTAATACGACTATAGTGCTCCACTTACTTCCTCCACCCACCTAACACCCAATCGGATCTGGAACCAAACATGTATAAAGTGGTGATACTATTCGAGTATACCTAGCGAGATTTCAAAAGATCAAACTATAATATTTTTCAAGGTTTACCAACCTCCTCGACCAAGCCCTTGCCTGCTCGAGTTACAAGGTTAGCCAATGGGTTGGGGCGTCCCCACAAGCATGATTGGTCAATAAGCCAACACTCCAATCGACTTTGAGTTGTTCATAGCATTGAGTCAGAATGAGCGGTATCTCCCACCCGAATAGGGCGTGACACATCTAGTCGTTCAGTGCTCACGACTTAAAACATTTCGAGTACAAGTGCAAATCATGTACATTCATTCAACAAGTATCATTCAATCACAAGAGAGAGAGGACGAGGGCGATAAAGTACACTCTCATCTCGACAAGTTCACGTATCATATATATATAGCACTTGTACACATATCATTTCAATCACATTAGCATTTAACATGCACTTGACACTCACCACAAGTCAAGGGCAAAAACAAGAGTGAAGCGAGAAGTCAGACGAGCTCTTTGGCGTCCTCGTGACCACCTGAGACATGTACAATCATAATTACCTAGGTGCTCGACCAAGGTTAAAAAGAAAGACATTTTCACGCTACCCACTTTCAAGGTCACAAGTTCGAGTCAAGTTAAAGAAGTTTTTCTAGTTAAATCATTGAAATAATGCTCAAAGAGAACTCAAAGGTAGTTTTTGATTCAAGTCATGGTACGTAATCTTAATTCCAAAAGAAAGTACTATTTGCACTTTCGGCACGAAAATCGAGAAAAAGGTAGATAGTTCTCATCTCCCAAAACTTCTAATCTCATGTCCCAAAAGTTAAAATATAAAGAACATTCACATTTTTCAAACTAATGGAGTCAAAATCCATCCAAAACTCCACTCATATTCATAGCAATTGTCAAAGCTAAAGGTTTCAAAATTCAAGTATAAACTAGTGAAATTTTTCAAGAATTACTCTTGTCAAACGCTCCCTTTTAAAAGTTCAAACTCATGGAAATCGAGGGCATAAAACTAGGGGTTGAAGTTCATTTTTCAAATATAAAAAGAGGTACCATCAACCAAGGAAGTTGAACAACCAAGAAAATGCATTAAGAGAGGTTTAATCCTTTGAAACCAAGATTCGAAACGAAGGTTTAAAGTTCTAAAGGAACCTTGTGACTAACCACGAAATTAGTCCTAAAACGAACCAACAATCTCAAAGGAAGGCTAAGAGTGCTTAAGAGAGTACTTTGCTTAAAATCAGAAAATTTCCAGTTTGGTACGACACTAATTTGAAAAATCGTATCTCGAGTTTCGAAAGTCCAAAAATTGAAAACTTTATACCGTTGGAAACTAGATTCAACGCACTAAAACTCTATGGGAGACACTTTTCTCAGACTCCAATCCGAAATCATTCAAATTTTAGTTCAAAGTCACTGTTCTAGATAGGACAGAGCAAAACTGGTTTGCAATTTCAGTAAAGTTTGGAAATTCGGAAAAATTCATAGAAGTGGAACCAGCCCTTGAAATTTATACCACCGATAGAGTTTTGAATCTAGTTTCAAATGCAACAAACGGACTCAATTTAGACCTTTCTACATCAAGTTACAACAGTTCTAAGAAAACTATTCTTTGGAACCTGTTTTACGAAATTCCAGTTCTGGCGTACTTGACAGAGTTTCAAAATCTGATCATATCTAGAGCTACACAACTCAAAATTTAGTGTGGTTTATGGCATTGAAAACTAGATTTGAAATGCTACAATTCACTAGATGGAACTATCTTAAAATTCGTCTTGCAAGATAGGTAAAATTGAGCTACAAACTACTGCTATGACTGTTTCTTGGATGAAAGCAGTGAGGAAATTCAGTCATCTTTGCTGGTTCACTACAGCTCATAGGAAATGATTTAGGAGGAGCATTTTATACCGACGGAAATTTCTCGGAGTCTTGTTTTGGATATCATAAACAGCACTCGATTTCAACTCCCAGACAGAGAGTTATGACCAAAACTGTGAACACTAGTTGAGGTCTCCTGATCAGAAAATTTCCAGAATTCATCCTCACTTTAACCCTACTTTAACACAATCAATTGGAAAGCTTTTTGGAAGATATTCAACACACATAACCACCATCATATATCAAGAATTATTGCACCAAAATAACATAAAAAATTTGAAATTAACATGAGAGGAACAACCAGCAAATTTCGGCCAGCAAGCATCTCTCATTCCTCTAACTTTCTTTTTCAACTTTCCAACTAGAACTAAACCATATCTTCTCAAAATAAGCATTAAACAAGCAATTAAACATACAAAATCCTCAAGGCCTCTACCTATAAAGCCACCTCAAGTCCACTACCTAATGTCAAGGTTCTTGTGAACCCATCAACAACTCAACAACTAAACTAACTAAACTAACTTACTACTAAGATTTAAGAGGAAAAGTTGAGGGTTTCTTGGATGATTACCTTGCTGCCAAAATGAAGAGTAAACACTAGGGTTTTAGTTCTTAAATCACCAAAGTTTCTTCCTCGTTCAAGTCACCTTCCAATCTTGTATGAAGAACCAAGACAAGAAGCAAATTTGGAGTGTCTTTGTGGAGCAAAAATGGAAGGCAAGAGCTGAATTTTTTGAGGGGAAATGAGGGAGGGGAGAGTCGGCCAAAGCAAGAGGAAGAAAAAAGGTTTTGGGTGGTAGTTGGGTGATGTGATGGTATGTAAGAAAGATTGACATAAAGGTGTTCTTGGCCGCAAAAGTCAACAATCGATTAGGGAGCAATTAGTGCTCCTAATTGAGTTTACTTAACTCACTCACATCTAATCCCTCAATTACTTTTCTTAGTCTACTATTATTCATCCTTAGTTCTCCAAGATTAATATACTCTCGGATTAAATTTATCTCAAAAAACATGCATTCACTATTTCTCGCTAAACGAGCCGCAGAAAAAAAAATTAAATTCGCTAACGAAACGTGTTAAAAATATAAATGAGACATTGTTCCATTTATATGGATTTAAAATGGATGAAATAAATTATTTGGAGTAAACGGCTGAATAAATAATTAAATAAGCCAGTAAAATGAAATAAGAGTAAGTAAAAATAAAAATTCGGGTCCTCACAGCAACTATGATTAAGGCCTACAATTTTCATCTAAAATTGTTTCTATTGTTTAAAAAAAATTATATACATTGCCTTACTTTCAATAATATCAATTTATATATAAATTATCAATATTCGATGTCTCAACTGTCAAAATGGCTTCCTGTATAGATGAATAAGCTCTCAAAGATGCATACTATACGATCTTCGAGCCAAAAAGATGGATTTTTCACATTAATATTTTCTTGTCGCTCATTACATTCTATTGACTTTAAAAAAATAATATCCATACCATTAGTTTAAGTAATGTTCATTCATTAGTGAATTGAAGCCAAAAATAATAAAATTCTTAAAAATCAATATTATTTTTCAGATGTTCAAATTCTATTAATTTTAAAAAATACAAATCCCATTACCTATTAACAAAAGTGAAGTGTCCATCTGATTTTTTGTGAGAACCCAAAAAAAAAAAATCATATTTTCTCAGCATTATTTTATTTCTTTGCCTACATTTTATACTTTCCTTGGACATATTAAAATTTTCATGCATTTTTACAAGCACGTACAGTTTTAAATTCATTTTCCTAGTATGAGTTAGTGTACGTTAAATTTGGAATGCATTATCGATGTGGGACCCGCTAGTGTGATAAATGTGGTGATTAAGAGTGACTTTTAGATGATATTAAGTGTGTGATTAGAAGTGATGATAATAAGTTAGGGAATTATAAGATAAAACCCTAGTGTACGCGATTTAAGAAAAAACGGGTTGAACCGACGGGTACCGTTTGTTACCAGGTAAACACACCACTTGACCCATATTTTATTACCTTAATCTTCTCATTTTATTTCAGCCAATTAACCCTCAAAATATCTCATACATCAGCCACAATATTTGACCAAGAAAACAAGAGAAAAGAAAAAAAAATTGACTTCCAATCACAAGGTGACACTTGTCACCTTTGACCCAAATTCATTTCTATCATTTTTAACCTTCTTGAAGCTTCATTGAGCCTTCATTTTCTGCCTACCAGCTGAGAGAGAGAGGAAGAAAAGCCAAGAGAAAGAAATCCCAATCCATCTTGAGTTTGATCCACTTAAGTGAGAAAACAAGAAATCTAAACCGATTAATCAATAGTTTGAGAGTTTGGGAAGGTTAAGGAACCAAAAATTTCAAAGAGAGGTGGAGGATATCCTTTGAAAGGTTGTTCTTGAGGTATTTTGGCTGTCCCTTATCTTTGGTTCTTTTACTTTTGTTTAAGTTGTTATATAACTCATGATTTGGTTAAATTGGTAGCTATGGAAGTAGTTGTGGTGATTTTGGAAGAATTGGTGAGTTAGGGTTTGTATTGATCAGCCATATTTCTTCTTGTTTAGATGGATTATGATGGGAATAAGTGTAGATAAGGAGGTGAGATAGTGTTTTAAGCTAGAATGATGAAAATTAGCACTTGTAGGCATAAATTCCAGATTTTCGGTTTTGCACCTCCCCTGTTCTGACCGGCACTGTTTGACCATGTTAGAGGCCGAATTAGACTTAGCCCAAAACATGAAAGTTGTAGAGAATGATGTTTTATAACTTCCTGTAAATTTTCAACTCAATCCGACAACCGTAGCTTGATAAAAGACAAATATACCCCTGAGACTGCCCTAGGTAGCTTCCAGCAGACAGTTTTAACATTTCCTCATGTTGGCTGCGTTTTCACCTTGATCCGTACCAAACCAGTCTTTGCCCAAAACATGAACCTTTTAACCCTATGTTTCAGCTTTCCAACGCAACTGAAAACACCTCAATCGGACTTCAGTAACCTGAGTTATTATCGTTTACGCATAATGGGGTTAACTAGCCCGAATGTGAGATTTTGGTTCTGTAATCCGGACCTTTGACCTAGATACACTATGAACTGGACTAAGTAGTCTTCATCAAAGTTGTAGCACTCCGTCTTAGCTTCGAAACGGTATACATTTCACCCCAATCCGATAAGCATAACTTTGGTTGTACCCGTTACGCTAAGTGACGGCAAATCTGTCTTTTGTTTCTTGACTCAAACTTCATTTCCGCACATGTTCCTAGCTTGATTTTGTACTTGTATGACTTTGAACCTATGGAATGGCTATTGAAATGAGATGATTTTCTGTGTGACTTTGGGATTGATTGAGGAAAAGAATGAAGCCATATATGGCTGGAAAATAGGTAAACACAAAGGGCGTGCTGCCCAACTTTACGCTCGAGGACTAGGTAGCACTCCATCTTAACTTCGAAACGGTATACATTTCACCCCAATCCGATAAGCATAACTTTGGTTGTGCCCGTTACGCTAAGTGACGGCAAATCTGTCTTTTGTTTCTTGACTCAAACTTCATTTTCGCACATGTTTCAAGCTTGATTTTGTACTTGTATGACTTTGAGCCTATGGAATGGCTATTGAAATGAGATGATTTTCTGTGTGACTTTGGGATTGATTGAGGAAAATAATGAAGCCATATATGGCTGCAAAATAGGTAAACACAAAGGGCGTGCTGCCCAACTTTACGCTCGAGGACTAGGTAGACCTACTTGCGACTTGAGTAAGGCTTGAGAGCGAATACCACGTGAACCATCTAGGGTATTTAAGTTTTCTTTTCCACTTCCACTCAAATAACGATTTTAAAGGTTTACATGCGAGCATAAGTTTTACAAATATTTTACTTATGTCCTCTTTTCACTACCAAAACCATATTTATACCTAGTACTAGTACGTATTCGAATTTTCTTTGAATCACTTACATCTTTGATGGTTGAAGCATAATGTGTTCGTTTGATTATATTAGGATTCCTTGGTGATTAAGGGTAATAACCGGAAGAACACTTTGGACGTTATTTTGCGTAAATAGGTGAGTGTTCCTTGTTTGTTATATTTTCATTGACTATGTGGCTTGTTTTTGATTATATGACTTGTTATGAACGAATGACAACATGTTAAATGTTTTCACTGATTGCTTAAAATGAGTTTTCTAGGCGAGTGTGTACTTTATCGCACTCGACCTAAATGAATGTGAAATTTTCAATGATTAAATAATTAAATGCTAGTTGCGCATGAATGTAAGCCGTTTGGCTGAATTAGGCCCTTGCCCTTCGTTGCCGGTCGACTCGAGCCAGAAACGGACTCGGTCGGGCGATTTGGTGACCCTGGGTGAACGTTTGGTATACTCGAGTATTACCTTGTTGTCGGGTGGAGCCTGGCCAACGTCCAGGAGGGGGTGAATGAAATTAACGAACGAATGTCAATGCAAATGAGGAGTTTTACTTATCAAAATGTCTTTTTAAATGATTGGAGGAATAAGGGAATGAAAGGAGAATGAATGAACGAATGAATGAATGGCTCCCTGTGAGCCCGTATCCTTTTAATGAATGTGTTATTATCGCTTTCCATTGTAAATGTTTCTTGAATTATTGGTTATCTATGGTTAATGCATTGGCTTTGTTGTTTGATTATGTGTTCGGAACCTCACTGAGCTTTTAGCTCATCCCTTGAGTTGTTTTTCTTAACAGGGGAAAGCGAGCCAGAATGGGAGCTCTGTATAGACTAGCCTAGTCTAATTCTTTGATTTCTTTTGTAATGGTTCTCGCCCTAGCGCTTGGCACGGGTTGGATGTATGAAGAATTGAGAACCTTTGTATATTCGATATTTGTACTCCCTTTTGAGATAGAATGTACTTAAGTTCACTTTAAGTTTTGAATTGTTATTTCATTTGATCTTGTGGTTTTATTTCGGATTTGATTGAGGTTTGACTGAGTCCCGGCGAGAGTTGGGCAGGCGGTCCGCCGGACCCTTTGCTTCGTCTTAGGGTGAGGTGGGGCTGTCACATTTTTTTAGCTATATCTTCATATATTGTTTCCTAAATAAATGTATATATTACCAAGAATCCAGTGTGCACCTAATGAATATAGAGCAAAGTTTTAGATATTGTATTCCAAAATTTTTTTCCAAGATTAATATTTTCTCACAACTCTTTTTGTTCTATTAATTTTAAGAAAAATAATATCTATTCCATTAGTTTGAGTATTGTTCATTCGTTACTGAATTGAAGCAAAAAAATAAAATTCTTCGAAATCAATAATATCTTTCAAAATTTCAGATTCTATTAATTTAAAAAATACAAATCGTATTAATTTGGGTGACATTTGTTTATAAATGAATCGATGTGATATTGGCTAATTTAGAAAAGGGTTATTTAATTAATAAATACAGATAATATCTATTCCATTAGTTTGTGTAATGTTCATTCGTTACTGAATTGAAGCCAAAAAATAAAATTCTTCGAAATCAATATTATCTTTCAAATGTTCAAATTCTATTAATTTAAAAAATACAAATCACATTAATTTGGGTGACGTTTGTTTACAAATGAATCGATGTGATATTAGCTAATTTTGAAGAAGGTTATTTAATTAATATATACATATTTTGCCAATCTATAATATCAAATTGTTGCAAATTATTAATTTATCTTATGAAGCAAAAACCAAAGTATCTAAATGTTTCCATTCTAATTATATACATAGGTCTAGCTTTTTTTTTTGGCATGCACTTTTCCTATAATATGGTTTAAATGTTTCTTGCCTCTATTTATTTTTGCTTTATTAAAGTGAAAAAATAACATTCTTGTAAATCAATATTATCCTTGAGTCTTTCAAATTCTATTAATTAAAAAAATAATACAGATTCCATTACTTTGAGTGACGTTCGTTCATAAATGAATCAATGCAATGTTCATTAATTTTAGAAAGTGTTACTTACTAGCCTATAATATCAAATTCTTCCAAATTATTAGTTTAGCTTATCAAACAAGAACCAAAGTATGTGAATGTTTCCCCAAAAAAAATTGTATGCTATTCATTTATTTTCCAAGAGCCTTTGCATTCTTTTATGTTCTTTCCATGGGCTTTTTGATACATGGTTATATATTCTCTCATCCTAATTATCCTAATTGTCATAATATCATCATAACACATAATTCTTACAAAAAATATATCACTCCTACATTCATTATTCTAACTCCATTATCATACAAAATATTTTGGACTTCCATTATTAAATAAACCTTAAATTATCCTAAAGCACAACCTAAGATAATCAACATTTGACATCCCGCGAAAGTCGCGGGGTGTGACAGCCCCACTTTCCCCTAAGGCGAACCAAAGGGGTTAGCGGACTGCCTGCCCAGCTCTCGCCAGGACTACGGATCAGATTAGAGCTATCCGCTTCAATCCGGAACTTATAACGCGCGCAAATAAGGCAAAAGGGCAAAATAACCCAAAATAAAAGAAACAAAATCCGGAGTCGGCCATGAATAGTAACCGACTCGTCCGAACCCAACCAAACATCGAATTACATATACCCCATAACATTTAGCCTTTACAAACCAAAATGACATTTAAAAGTGATACAAAAGTCACTACATATATGGTTTGCCAAAACAAAAGTGAAAACGGCCCTAATGATACATTTAGGGTCCCATTTTATATACAATACAAAAGAGTCATTCATCTAGTTCATTTGGCAACCATTTATCAAAATTCATTCCAAAAGAGTCATATTCCTGTAAGGAAAACAAAAGGAACGGGGTGAGCTAATTGCCCAGCGAGAATACAACTCAAGCAACCAAGTTCATGGATACATCAAGCTTAACAGTCCAATTTACCAAAATAAATAAAGCCACACATTAATAATGAGGATAAAAGGATACGGGTGGCTCTCAAGAGCCCTTTTCCTCGTTTGAATTCTTGATCGGTCTCATTGACTCTCCGTCAATGTTTGAAAGGTAACCAACCGTAGACTCCTCTTAACTTCCATTCCCTTCCTCCTAACATTCCTCAACCGGGCCCGAAATCCAAACACTTGCATTGTGGTATTACTCGAGTAAACCGGAATCAAGAGTCTCTCATACTACAAGATTCCCTATGATGTTGCCCCAAGGCACATTAATTGGCACGACCAAGCCCTTGCTGGCTCGATTCAATCAACTACCAATGGGGTTGAGCTCATGGATAACATTTGAAGTCATGTATTTCATTTCATATAACATTTCACGTAAAATTCCAATAACTTTTCAATAACATGCGATACAATAAGTGAGAATGATAAAGTACACTCTCACTTCAATTAATTAACATTCAACATCTCAAGTTCAAATATCACAGTCATATAATAGCACATAAGTGAGTAGTACACTCACCAATCAATTAAGTGCTATTTCATGCACTTCCGTCAGGAGAATGTCGTGAACCACCGTCACGCCCTAGAACACGTAAACAAATGCAATGAGACTCGATAGCGAGTCACAAAACAATGCCAATCACAACCCCAATAGGTTTTTGTAAACATATATAAGCATCATAGGAAACCAGAAATTAGGAAAAGGGCTTTAACTTAGGCCTTGATAAGAAAACCGGTTTTGACGTCCTAATGCGGTAATGGCACAACTCTCACTACAATTATCGGATGGGGGTGTAAGACCCACCGTTTCGAAGCTATGGGACAGGGCTACAACAATGTAGAAGGTCACTCAATCCAGTTCCTGACCCAACTAGGTCAAAAATGCCAAACACTAAACCAGAATCACCAAAACAGGTTTGCAAAACACAGAAAACTGTAATCGGTATATCTCAGTCCATACAAGTCCAAATGCCGAAATTCCAAAGGCATAAGTTAGCTAAGACATCCAGATACATTTCCTCAGAAGACACCAACTTCAAAATCCAAACCAATACCAGTCCAAACAGGCAATTACTATCGCAGTTCGGACATTCTGTGCACCAAAAACAGCAACAGTAAAAACGGCATAACTCACTCTACACTAGTCCAATTGCCCTGAAATTTTGCAGGCACACTAAAATCATCAATACCTACAACTTTCATGTTTTGAGCAAAGTCCAATTCGGCCTCTAGCTATGACCTAAAATTTCGGACAGAATAGGGGTTCAAGAACCCTAACTTTTCACATTTCATTCCAAATCCAAAATTGATTGCATTTCTCAACAATTCACACCCACTAGAGTCAAAGCCCCTTATTACAAACCATCATACTAGTCCACAACATCAAAATCATATGAAACCAGAAAATTCATCATAAAATGGAAAACTTCACCAAATCAAGCCAAACCAAGAAATAAATCATATATTCCAACACTCAAGCCACTTCTAAGCATAATATAACCATCATTAGGTGTAGTAGGGTGTTCAAGCATCACTTACCAAGAAATTAAGAGAGATAGAGAGGTTGGCCACCTTAGAGCTTCAAAACAACTTCACCAAGTCACGTACTAGCACCTAATGGAGTGATTTTATGGAGCAAATCGAAGTTTAATTGGTTGGAATGGAAGATTGAGATAGTTTGAAGCTTGTAAATTGAAGAAGTTTTTCTTCCTTGTCCAAGAGAGAGAATCGGCCAACAAGAGGTAAGAAAGAATGAATTTTTAGTCAATTTTTGAGATATTTAATCCATGATAAGAAAAGTCAAAAATGTCCAACAAGTGGACCAATCACATAGTGCCACTTGGCACTTCATTTAATGCCTTCCTATCACTTGGTTCCTCTCACATCAATGCCATGTCACCCTCTACTTATCTCTTAACACCCGATAAATTTCCACCAGTATCCGAAACTTAACCTTATTGGCCGAATTTTGCCGTACTTTTCGCACTAGTGGGTCCCACGTCCAAAATATATTCTTAATTTTCTAAAAACTCACCAATACTAGAAAAATCATCTAAAAACTATAATTACTCATAAAATCTACCAGAAAAATATTCCTAGGCCCGAAAATGCAGAAAACATGCAATTAAGGGGAAATAAACCCTAGGAAAATAATTAGGGTTTTACGGGTTCTCACACTCTCCCCCCCTTAAAAGAATTTCGTCCTCGAAATTTTCCTTCAAATTTAAAGTATCCAATGGCCTGTACCTTCTCCGTCTTCAGAGTCAGAAGAAACGAGGTTCTTCATTCCAGTCCCTTCTCCACTTGACGGTGCAGGGTCGGTCTGGGTTGGTTGTTGAGTTCTTTTCTTTTTCCGCACTTTAATCGGGCAATATGCAATTCGATGCTCGATGCTCCCACAGCGCAGACATCTACTCCCCTTTCTCCAGCAATCATTCTCAGTGTGATTGGCCTTTCCGCAATAGTCACAAGTCAAGTGGAAAGTCATCTTTTTGCTTTTCGGAGAAATCTCCCCCTGTCTGGTTTGGCTTTCATTGACAAATCTTTTATCTACCGCCCCCATTGTCCATGGCGGCCCGAATAACTGGTTCACTTTCTGTACTTTAGAAGGTTCCTCACTCACGCTACCCACTGCACCCCTTTTCCGTATTTGGGAAGCTTTCACTTGCACCTTTGCATTCTTGATGCATTGAGCCTTTTCCAGGGCCTCCTCGGAAATCCCTTCATATTTCTTTTTTAGCTCTAAGTTTTTGTGCAGGAGCTCAATTTTCTCTGTATACTCGTGCTTCCAGCGCCCTTCCCAGTATGCGACTAGGTTCTTTTGGACTTCTATTTCGTCTCGAAGACCCCCGATTTCATTATACATCTCAACCCTACGTGCCATTTTACAGAGTTACTGGACCTCAGATGGTAGCCTGTCGGCAAAACAATGGGTCATAAGAAAGTCTTGATTACAAGTAGCACTCTTGGTCCATGTTCGGTTCAGGTGTTGTTTCCTCCCTTTCTTCTCTTTGACTCTTGGTCTCGTTTTGTGTCACTGCTATGACCATGTCCGCGGGTTTTTTTTTTTTTCCAAAAGGGTACTTCCATGCATGAATGCAATAAATTGACTAACATAACAAAATCTATCATACCAATAACATATCGCATATAACACGTTATATTAAAAGACGGATAAGCAGGTAAGCAAATATAGACTTAGTCATATACAGTCGAAAAGTCATCCCAGTACCAGCCCGTCTGGTCTCTCACGTCACTTACTATCCAAACTAGATGTCCATTGATCTCTTGTGCTCATCTTAGTCAGACAAAGCCTGTTCACGTTTCCAAAATACAAGGCTTGTTTCCAAAACACAGGGTTCAAATACCTAGTAGCTTGCATCACCTCAATTCTGGGGTACTCGGGCACGAGAATCCGAAATAAGATAGTTCACATCTCGAGCTGGCCAGTCCCAAGAGTAAACCATCTACAAATCAAAATTCCTGTCCGACATACTTATCTAGGGTCCTTAAATACCATGAGAAAGATTAAAGACCTATAACACTTCAAGGTTCATAACTTATGCTCAAACGAGCACTTAAACATATTCATGAAATTAGGACCACAACACCACTTGGCCCAGTCTCACTTCGCGCAGAGACCACGCGACGTGGCTCTGATACCACCTGTGACAGCCCCACTTTCCCCTAAGGCGAACCAAAGGGGTTAGCGGACTGCCTGCCCAGCTCTCGCCAGGACTACGGATCAGATTAGAGCTATCCGCTTCAATCCGGAACTTATAACGCGCGCAAATAAGGCAAAAGGGCAAAATAACCCAAAATAAAAGAAACAAAATCCGGAGTCGGCCATGAATAGTAACCGACTCGTCCGAACCCAACCAAACATCGAATTACATAAACCACAAAACATTTAGCCTTTACAAACCAAAAATGACATTTAAAAGTGATACAAAAGTCACTACATATATGGTTTGCCAAAACAAAAGTGAAAACGGCCCTAATGATACATTTAGGGTCCCATTTTATATACAATACAAAAGAGTCATTCATCTAGTTCATTTGGCAACCATTTATCAAAATTCATTCCAAAAGAGTCATATTCCTGTAAGGAAAACAAAAGGAACGGGGTGAGCTAATTGCCCAGCGAGAATACAACTCAAGCAACCAAGTTCATGGATACATCAAGCTTAACAGTCCAATTTACCAAAATAAATAAAGCCACATATTAATAATGAGGATAAAAGGATACGGGTGGCTCTCAAGAGCCCTTTTCCTCGTTTGAATTCTTGATCGGTCTCATTGACTCTCCGTCAATGTTTGAAAGGTAACCAACCGTAGACTCCTCTTAACTTCCATTCCCTTCCTCCTAACATTCCTCAACCGGGCCCGAAATCCAAACACTTGCATTGTGGTATTACTCGAGTAAACCGGAATCAAGAGTCTCTCATACTACAAGATTCCCTATGATGTTGCCCCAAGGCACATTAATTGGCACGACCAAGCCCTTGCTGGCTCGATTCAATCAACTACCAATGGGGTTGAGCTCATGGATAACATTTGAAGTCATGTATTTCATTTCATATCATATAACATTTCATGTAAAATTCCAATAACTTTTCAATAACATGCGATACAATAAGTGAGAATGATAAAGTACACTCTCACTTCAATTAATTAACATTCAACATCTCAAGTTCAAATATCAAAGCCATATAATAGCACATAAGTGAGTAGTACACTCACCAATCAATTAAGTGCTATTTCATGCACTTCCGTCAGGAGAATGTCGTGAACCACCGTCACGCCCTAGAACACGTAAACAAATGCAATGAGACTCGATAGCGAGTCACAAAACAATGCCAATCACAACCCCAATAGGTTTTTGTAAACATATATAAGCATCATAGGAAACCAGAAATTAGGAAAAGGGCTTTAACTTAGGCCTTGATAAGAAAACCGGTTTTGACGTCCTAATGCGGTAATGGCACAACTCTCACTACAATTATCGGATGGGGGTGTAAGACCCACCATTTTGAAGCTATGGGACAGGGCTACAACAATGTAGAAGGTCACTCAATCCAGTTCCTGACCCAACTAGGTCAAAAATGCCAAACACTAAACCAGAATCACCAAAACAGGTTTGCAAAACACAGAAAACTGTAATCGGTATATCTCAGTCCATACAAGTCCAAATGCCGAAATTCTAAAGGTATAAGTTAGCTAAGACATCCAGCTACATTTCCTCAGAAGACACCAACTTCAAAATCCAAACCAATACCAGTCCAAACAGGCAATTACTATCGCAGTTCGGACATTCTGTGCACCAAAAACAGCAACAGTAAAAATGGCATAACTCACTCTACACTAGTCCAATTGCCCTGAAATTTTGCAGACACACTAAACTCATCAATACCTACAACTTTCATGTTTTGAGCAAAGTCCAATTCGGCCTCTAGCTATGACCTAAAATTTCGGACACAATAGGGGTTCAAGAACCCTAACTTTTCACATTTCATTCCAAATCCAAAATTGATTGCATTTCTCAACAATTCACACCCACTAGAGTCAAAGCCCCTTATTACAAACCATCATACTAGTCCACAACATCAAAATCATATGAAACCAGAAAATTCATCATAAAATGGAAAACTTCACCAAATCAAGCCAAATCAAGAAATAAATCATATATTCCAACACTCAAGCCACCTCTAAGCATAATATAAGCATCATTAGGTGTAGTAGGGTGTTCAAGCATCACTTACCAAGAAATTAAGAGAGATAGAGAGGTTGGCCACCTTAGAGCTTCAAAACAACTTCACCAAGTCACTTACTAGCACCTAATGGAGTGATTTTATGGAGCAAATCTAAGTTTAATTGATTGGAATGGAAGATTGAGATAGTTTGAAGCTTGTAAATTGAAGAAGTTTTTCTTCCTTGTCCAAGAGAGAGAATCGGCCAACAAGAGGTAAGAAAGAATGAATTTTTAGTCAATTTTTGAGATATTTAATCCATGATAAGAAAAGTAAAAAATGTCCAACAAGTGGACCAATCACATAGTGCCACTTGGCACTTCATTTAATGCCTTCCTATCACTTGGTTCCTCTCACATCAATGCTATGTCACCCTCTACTTATCTCTTAACACCCGATAAATTTCCACCAGTATCCGAAACTTAACCTTATTGGCCGAATTTTGCCGTACTTTTCGCACTAGTGGGTCCCACGTCCAAAATATATTCTTAATTTTCTAAAAACGCACCAATACTAGAAAAATCATCTAAAAACTATAATTACTCATAAAATCTACCAGAAAAATATTCCTAGGCCCGAAAATGCAGAAAACATGCAATTAAGGGGAAATAAACCCTAGGAAAATAATTAGGGTTTTACGGGTTCTCACACGGGGCACTAAGCCTAGTGTAACTAAAAAGCCGGATTTCTTTCTGCATGCTTAGTGGATGAATCAATTTAAGATTTAGTCAGAGCAAGACAAAGAAAACCCTCTTCTAATGGTTAAGCCCAAACTATGTGATTAGGTCCATTTACGTGAAATGGGACATCATTTTGAAGTTAGAAAGGCCCATTTACGACAAAACTCATCTTTGTTAAGCCCAAAAGCAAGTGCCCAATAACAAGACCATCTCACCATATTGCGTAAACCTGCCTATCGGGAAAGTTTCCTGGTTGGGAGACCCTCCTAATAATAAATTTTCCAATTTGAGAAAACTACCAAAATAGGAAATTTTTCATTTTGGTAAGCATTCAACATGCTTTTTACAAAATTGTCTAGATATGATTTGCAGGATTATGAAGGAGAGTTTTGTGGTATGTCGAATGAATCAAACCTATTAACGAGTTATGTTGATTGTTCTAGATTTAGAATTGTTGGAAAAACAACCAAAAACAATGTTAACTGAAATTAATGTAATGTAGCTTGAGTCGTGCTTTATAGCACTGTCTTAAGAAACTATTTCAGGAGGCTGAAATGTTTTCCAAGGATTAAACAATCCTTCTTCCTATTATGAATAGGAAGGATCAGAACTAGCAAATGAAATGTAAATCTAGTAGAGTAAGAAGAAGAAGAAGTAGAAGGGGAAGCTGACAGGAAGGTATCTACTGCTAGGGGGAGAATTGGGAAGAAAGCTGACAGGAAGGTATCAACTGTCAGGGGAAGAAGAATTGGTGTATTCTTCCAAGGGGAAATAACACCTATTTATACATTATAAATCTTGAGAGGTCCTGTTTATTTTCCGATGTGGAACAAAACTTTTGTCCTATTTATTTTTCGATGTGGGATAAAACTTTTGAAATACACTTATGTTTTACAACAATCTCCTTTCTATTTCAAAAGATTTTAGACAAAAGATAAGAAAATAATCTGCTAGATTTATTTGAGTGGAATGTAATTAGTTTGGTGTCTTTTGGACTATGAACCAAACTTAAACTGACAAAACATGACCTACAGATTTGTTGGTGAAATATAAATTTTTATGAACCAATAATTCTTGACGTATGACAGAGATTTTGTCAATCACATTACAACCCATAATTTTGCTGTTAACACGATTTTGCGCTTTTAGGCTGTGCGCCTGTCTGATTATTCATGAGAACTCTAAAGATTTGACCAAGGAATCTTATAGGAGTGGCTTCACTCCACTCTCATATAGGTGAATTCATCAAGTGTATACTGCTTTAAATACACCTCTCTAATGGGATATGAATTCATTAAGAATTTTAACTCATCCTCACAATTACTCAAAGCACTTATCTCCAGAGGGACTTAAATTTGAAGTGCTTTATGGTCAATATTGACTTGTTATTAACCATATGAACCTACTTCATGGGATCACCAATCACATAGGTTGGGTTACTATCTCTATTGACAACTTGTTGATCGAAGTCCCATTTCTTTTGAAGTTTGAAGAATCAATTTTCTTCCTACGGGTTTAGTCAGAAGATCGGCCAAATTCAACTCTGACTTCACAAAATCAATGGAAATAATTCCATCTCTAAGCAGTTGCTTTACGATATCATGTCTTAATTTCATGTGTCGACTTTTACAATTATATGATTTGTTTTTAGCAATGGCAATTGCCGCTTGACAATCATAATGTATGGATACAGGAGGCAACAGATCCTTAGTCGAAGGAATATTGACTAAGAAGTTTCTTAACCAATCAGCCTCAGAACCAGTCAACTCTAGAGCTATAAACTCTGATTCCATAGTTGATCTAGCAATGATTTTCTGTCTAGCTGACTTCCATGCTACTGCACCACCACCAAGGGTGAATACATAACCACTAGTGGATTTTGTCTCATTTGAATCCGAGATCCAATTAGCATCACTGTACCCTTCTAATACAGTGAGAAATCCACAATATACGATACCATAATTCATGGTACCTCTCAAATATTCATTAGTCACACTATTGCAAACCAATGCTCATTATTGGGATTGTGAATATATCTACTTAGTCTACACACAGTATAAGCTATGTCAGGTCTTGTGAAATTCATCAAATGCATCAGACTCCCAATAATCTGAGCATATTTAGACTGAGCAATTGGGTCGCCATTATTTTTCTTTAATTTAGTGTTAGCATCATAAGGAATACTTACAGGTGTCACATCATAATTTTTAAACTTCCTAAGAAGTCTTTCTATATAATGTTCTTGTGACAACATTATACCATCATTTCTCCTTATGATTTTAACACCCAATATCATTTTAGATTCACCCAAATCTTTCATATCAAAATTAAAAGAGAAGAAATATTTAGTACTATTAACAATCTCTATACTTGTATTAAATATAAACAGGTCATCCATATATAGGCTAATTATCACATATTGATCATTCACAACTTTAGTATACATATTTATCCACTTCTACAGACGAAAAATCATCTTTTATCAATACTTGATGAAATTTCTCATGCCACTGTTTAGGAGCTTATTTTAGGCCATAAAGAGATTGAATTAATTTACACACTTTATTTTCTTGTCCAGATACAACACATCTTTTAGGTTGAAACATATAAATTTCTTCTTCTAAATCATCATTTAAAAAAGCTGTCTTGACATCTATTTGATGAACAACAAGTTTATGGATAGAAGCTAAGGCAAATAAAACACGAATAGAAGAAATTCTTGTTACTGGTGCAAACGTGTCAAAATAGTCAATATTTTGTTTCTGAGAAAACCTTTTGCCACTAGACGAGACTTGCATTTTTCTATAAAACCATCAGAATTATATTTTCTTTTAAAAAATCATTTGCAACCAATAGGTTTTGCACCAGAGGGTAAGTCTACCAAAGTCCATGTTTTATTTTTTCAAAATAGAATCTATTTCTAATTCAATTACTTCTTTCCAAAAATTGCAATCAGAAGAAAAAATTGCATCAGAATACGTTAAAGGATCATTGTCAACAAGAAAGGTTTGAAAATCATTCCCATAGGAAAATTCTTTTCTTGGCCTTTTACTCCTTCTCAAGTCCTCATTAGAGGTTGTCTCCTTATATATATTTTTTCCAATAGGTGCATGAGAAATTTTATTTGATAGTGGAAAATATGTTCAAAAAATTCAGCATTCTTTGTCTCAATGATTGTATTACAATCAAGTACGTCACTTCTCAAAACAAAGAAGAAGAAGAATCGTGTCTTAGTACTGGTATGATCGCACCAAAACGTGTACATTAGTGCTGGTATGATCACACCGAAATGTGTGCATTAGTGCTGGTATGATCGTGTTGCACCAAAGGGCAAATGGGGGAGATATAAACAAGAAGAAGACTCGTGTCTCCCTCCAGTCTTTTAACTAGCCCAATGTTTCTAAATATATGGTACAGGAAGTGAATTGTTAAGAAAAGAATATCTTTGGTTATTGGAAGTGAATTGTCCAGAAAAGAAACTGTTCCGTTACACTATCCCTCTGTTGTGACTGTCCTGACCAGAAATGAAGAGGGAGATACGGAAGGGAAAGGGAAAAGAGAGAGGATAGAAAATACAGAGGAGGGAAAGAATTGAATTTGGTTGTATCTTATTGCCTGCCTTCGCGTCTTACCCTTAGGCTTATTTATATAGGTTCCATTCTCTAGATCCTTCCGTAGCTATAACAGAATGCTCAACAGAAAAGATCTTGCATGCCTGCATGCCATGCAGTAACGAACCAACTAACTCATCTGATATACCAACTAACTTCTAAAAAAGGAAATCATGCCCTCTACATTCTCTGCTGCAAATATCTAGGGAAATATCTAACTACCTAGAGGAAATATCTAGGATCATTACAATACCTCCCCCTCAAGAATCCTAGTCACTAGGATTGAGCTGGAAATCTGGAAACTGTGATCGTATCATAGTGATATCCTCCCAAGTTGCATCTTCAGCGCCTAGGTTCAACCACTTGATCAGCACTTGAGTCACCTTCTGCCTCTTCCGTATGATATCACGAGTAGCGATAACACTCTCAGGGGCAATTTTAACCTATCCATCTGTGGTAGTTAAAGGCAGTTCCTGAGTCACCGCATGATTCTTGGCTGAGGGCTTGACTAGGGAGACATGGAAGGTAGGGTGGATCAAGGAACCAGCAGGTAACTCCAACCTATAAGCCGCATTACCTACCCTCTGAAGAATCTTGTAAGGGCCATAATATTTGGAAGATAATTTCAGATTCTTTCTGACTACCACAGACATTTGTCTATAAGGTTGCAGCTTCAAGTAGACCCAATCTCCAACTTCGAAACTTCTTTCACTCCTGTTTTTGTCAGCAAATTGCTTCATTCGATTCTGAGCTTTGATTAAATTTTCCTTCAACAGCTCATTCCATTTCCTCCTGTCCCCTAGCCATTGCTCTACTGCAGCCACTGGGGTCTCCAAGGCATTGATGCCCAACTGAGATGGTGGATAACCATATAGTGCTTGGAAAGGAGTCATTTTTAAGGCTGTGTGATGGTTGGTATTGTACCACCATTCTGCAGCAGCTAACAAGGACTTCCATTTGTAAGGTTGCTGGAGACACAAGCACCTCAGGTATGTCTCCACACACCTGTTCAACCTTTCTGTCTGCCCATCTATCTGTGGATGGTAGGCAGTAGAATAGTGCAGCTCAGTGCCTAGTTTCCCAAACAACTCCTGCCAGAACAGGCTGGTAAATAGCCTATCCCTATCAGATATAATGCTTAGTGGCAATCCGTGCAACTTATAGATGTTATCAAAATACATGTTAGCCACAGATTGTGCTGTATACTTGGGTGGCAGTGCTAGAAGGTGGCAATACTTAGTAAACCTATCGCTGACAACTAGCATTCCCTCATATACTTGGGATTTAGGCAACCCTTCAATGAAATCCATTGAGATGTGCTGCCATACTTGTTCAGGAATAGGTAGAGGCTGTAGCAATCCTGGTGTCTTGCAATTTTCTACCTTGCTCCTCTTACAAACATCACACTGATGTACCCATTTTTCCACTTCTCTCTTCATTCCTGGCCAGAAGAAGGGACCCTTCAATCGTTGATAGGTTCCCAGGTTGCCTGAGTGACCCCCAATGTGAGAGTCATGAAAGCAGGTTATCAGCTTCTGTCTCAAGTTACCTGAGGAACCAACGTATACCCTGCCCTTATACCTAAGTAATCCCCCAGTAAAAGAGTAATTTGGGAAGGAATCAGGTGTCGTAGTCAGGCCTCTAGTCAACTTAGTCACATTATCATCCCCCTTGTAACTCTCCAGGACCTCAGACAGCCATGCAGGTTTCATGACTGAGATGCTGTGTATAGAAATGTCTTCTTCATAGCCTCTTCTGGATAGTGCATCAGCTACCAAGTTCTCCTTTCCCTTCTTGTACTGTATTTCGTATTCCAATCCTAACAACTTAGTGAGCCATTTTTGCTGTAGGGGAGTAGTTATCTTCTGCTCTAGTAGGTACTTTAAGCTCTGGTGATCTGTCTTTATGATGAAATGGCTTCCCAACAGGTAATGTCTCCACTTGGAAACAGCTGTAATAAGGGACAACAACTCCTTCTCGTATATGGACAGCCCCATATTCTTAGGTCCTAGAGCTTGACTGAGAT
This sequence comes from Coffea eugenioides, assembly GCF_003713205.1. Taxonomy (NCBI): domain Eukaryota; kingdom Viridiplantae; phylum Streptophyta; class Magnoliopsida; order Gentianales; family Rubiaceae; genus Coffea; species Coffea eugenioides. The sequence continues at coordinate 9,294,372 of NC_040039.1, forward strand.
AGGCAATAGGCCTTCCCTGCTGCATTAGGACTGCACCAATAGCCTTGTGACTAGCATCTGTTTCCAGAACAAAAGGTAAAGAAAAATTAGGAAGTGTTAGGACTGGTGTACTGCTCATTAGCTGCTTCAATTTTTGAAAGGTTAGCTCAGCCTATTCATTCTAGTGGAAGTTTTCCTTCTTCAATAGTTCAGTAAGTGGCTTGGCAATAAGTCCATATCCCCTCACAAACCTCCTGTAGTACCTCGTCAGTCCCAAAAAGCCCCTCAATGCCTTCACTGACGTAGGGGTAGGCCAATCCATCATGCTCTTGATTTTTGAGGGATCTGCCTGCACTCCATCTCCACTGATAACATGTCCCAAATATTCTACTTGAGACTGTCCAAAGATGCATTTGGAAAGCTTGGCGAAAAGAGAGTGAGCTTTGAGTGTTTCTAGGACAGTTTTGAGGTGCAAAAGATGAGTGTCTGGATCTGGGCTGTATACAAGGATGTCATCAAAGAATACTAACACAAACTTCCTCAGGTAAGGTTCAAAGACATGGTTCATCAGGCTTTGAAAGGTTGCGGGTGCATTAGTAAGACCAAAGGGCATAACAGTGAACTCATACAATCCAAGGTGAGTTTTGAAAGCAGTTTTTGGAATGTCAGTAAGGAACATTCTGATCTGATGGTATCCAGCTCTTAGATCTATTTTAGAAAAAAGCTTGGCTCCATACAGTTCATCAAGTAAATCATCAATGATAGGTATTGGAAATTTATCCTTAATAGTCAGGTCATTTAGTTGTCTGTAGTCAACACAAAATCTCCAAGTTCCATCTTTTTTTTTTACTAATAGAACTGGAGAGGCAAACGGGCTATGGCTAAGCTGGATAATACCACTACTGAGCATGTCCTTTACTTGCCTTTCTATTTCATTTTTTTGGTTGTGAGGGTACTTATAAGGTGCTAACTTGAAAGGTTTGGCATTAGGTACTAAGGGAATTTGATGGTCACAGTTTCTGGAAGGGGGAAGGGACTGTGGTTCTCCAAATACAACTTTGTAGTCTTCAAGCAGAGTACCTAGGGACTGTTGAAAACCAGTGTCCAGCTGAGTGACAGGGTTTACCTGAGTCTCATTCATTCTCAGTCCTCATGCATGCTTCCAAATTCTGGTGCTCCATCCCTCATTCTCAGCCTCATCACTAGGAAGTTTGAGAATAGTCTCCTTAGATTCTCCATGCAAAAGAATCCTCTCCCCTTTCTCATCAAAGGACATGTTCAGCTGCTTGAAGTCAAAGGTGATGGGGCTGTGTGCAGCCATCCAGTCTACTCTTATGATCGCATCATACGGCTCCAAGTTAATGACAAACATATCATGACTAAACTGTTTACCTTGCATTTTCCAGCTCATGTTTGGAATCATCTTGTCGCAGGTCAAGTACTCCCCATTGGCCACCCTGACCCTGAAAGGCTTGATAGATTGGACCAGCTCTGGGTGGAGTTGTGCCACAGAATCTTTGACAAAACTATGAGTGCTTCCTCCATCGACCAGGATTGATAGTGGAGTTCCTTTGAACCTCTCTTGCAGCTTGATGGTGTTGTAAGTCATTTTCCCAATTAATGCATGTATCTCTATTTCTACCCCCTTGGCAGATTGTGCTCCTTTGTACTTGATCATCTCCCTTTCCACCAGATCATCAGGACTGTCTTCTATTGCTACAATCAGATGGATTTCCTTCTGCTTACATTGGTGGCCTGGACCAAACTTCTCCCCACACTTATAGCAAAGATGGTGCTCCCTTCTGTACTACAGCTCTGCTGGTGTGATTTTCCTGAAGTTTTGAGGAGTCTGTTTCTTGACAGCATTGGCAATAACAGGTTTGGTATGAGGCATGATATACTGAGCAGCAGTTTGTGTAGTACTCCCTGAAAATAGGGATTTCTGGAGAGGTTTGTGCTTCTTGTGGTAAGCTTCAAAAGCATTCTCTTGCAATCTGGCTAGCTCAAATGCTTTGGATAAAGTCTTAGGGTCGTGAGTCTTCACCATTGATCTTAGCTCCTCTGGTAGTTCACTCAAAAAACATGAAATGTAATAATTTTCTGGAAGGAGAGGTGCTCGACTCATTACCTCAGAGAGTAGCTCCTCAAATTTTTCCTGGTAGGCTAGGACTGTGGTGGAGAGCTGCAACTTATTGAATTCCTCCACTGGATCCATTTGTCCCAATGTTCCAAATCGTTTGCACAATTCTCCAGAAAACTCCATCCAATCCACCTTGTTACCTCTAGTAGACTTGAATCCTTGATACCACACCTCCGCTTTACCTTCTAAGTGGAATTCTGTCAGCTCCATCCACTGCTCCATCGGAATGTGTAGAAGCTGGAAATACCTCTGAAGTTTTCTGATCCATTCCCTGGGATTGTCTCCTCTGAACGCTGGAATTTCCAGTTTAGGTGTGCTAGCATGGAAGGTACTCCTAGCATTCCTCTCTCCTTGCTCGCGAGTCCCCATGTCTGAGCTCTTGGAGTGACTTCCCTCTGGAGAGCCCAATATTCCTTTCTCAGGATTCCCTCAGTTTAAACTGGAGAGCTGCTGAGAAATGGCTACCATGAATGCATCTAATTTATTGCTCAGCTCCACGCTTACTGCATCCAACCTATCTTCCATAATTTGAGTCTGCTGCCATGGATTCCAGAATTCCTTGGAGTTTGCTGTCTTGCCTGCGTAGCTGTTCTTCCATGGTCTTCATTTGAGTTCCATCTGCCATTGAGTTATAGTGATTTCAACTTCCTAGTCCAAGGACCGGAAGCTCTGATACCACTGTTGTGACTGTCCTGACCAGAAATGAAGAGGGAGATACGGAAGGGAAAGGGAAAAGAGAGACTTGAGAAAGAGGATAGAAAATACAGAGGAGGGAAAGAATTGAATTTGGTTGTATCTTATTGCCTGCCTTCGCGTCTTACCCTTCGGCTTATTTATACAGGTTCCATTCTCTAGATCCTTCCGTAGCTATAACAGAATGCTCAACAGAAAAGACCCTACATGCCTGCATGCCATGCAGTAACGAACCAACTAACTCATCTGATATGCCAACTAACTTCTAAAAAAGGAAATCATGCCCTCTACATTCTTTGCTGCAAATATCTAGGGAAATATCTAACTACCTAGAGGAAATATCTAGGATCATTACACCCTCTCAAAACAACACTAGAAATCAGAGCAAAGAAAGGAGAATACAGTACAATGGAGTATCATAAATCACTAGGAAATTTATCGTGTTGTGTAATATATGCTTATAAAACTGCATGGAGTTTACTCAACTTTTACCAAAATCCAACTATTTAGATGACAACAGCAGTAAGGCGCCAACCTATTTGCTTATTAAAATAATCAAACTACAAAAACAGTGGATCTCATGGAGTGTCATCTCACATGCTCTTGCATTCAATTATTTTAATCAAGTGCTTACGTCTCATAATCAAGAAATGAATGCAAAAGCAATAAAAAAGAAAACACTCACGATATCACATGCCCCTGCTGCATAAAATATAAACTGGAGTTCAAACTTCAACCTTGCAGCCATATATTGTATTTTCCACTGAACAAATAGTCTTATGTAATGGCAAACGGTACTTCACATGATCAATCTATTTCTTGGCAGTTATATTGAATTTATAGAAGAAACTAGATCTAATGGAGACATTAAGTGGTAACTCTTCACAAGGCATAAGTTTTATACAATATTAGCTCCAATGAACAAAAACCATACAACAATCAAACTCTCACATATAAAGTTGTGAGGTGTTAACATTGCCGGAGGCCATAGTTTCTTAGATTGTTGGAAAAACAGCCAAAAACAATGTTAACTGAAGTTAATATAATGTAGCTTGAGTCGTACTTTATAGCACTGTCCTAAGAAACTATTTAAGGAGGTCGAAATGTTTTCCCAAAATTAAACAAGCCTTCTTCCTATTATGAACAGGAAGGATCAGAACTAGCAAATGAAATGTAAATCTAGCAAAGTAAGAAGAAGAAAAAATAGAAGGGGAAGCTGACAGGAAAGTATCTGCTCCCAGGGAGAGAATTGGGAAGAAAGCTGACAAGAAGGTATCAACTGTCAGGGGGAGAAGAATTGGTGTATTTTTCCAAGAGGAAATAGCACCTATTTATACATTATAAATCTTGAGAGGTCCTGTTCATTTGCCGATGTGGGACAAAACTTTTGTCCTATTTATTTTCCGATGTGGGACAAAACTTTTGAAATTCACTTATGTTTTACAACAAGAACTACCCTAAATTCATATCTTGCCTCTTTTATTCAAGCAAAGACTCATTTATTAAGTATACGTTGCTCAACATATGTTATTTATTTATTTTTCTATGCAGAATAAGTGACTCATTCGAGTCGGGAACTGCAAACACATGGATTGCTGGATCAAGATCGAGTTTTAGAACTACAAAATTCGAGTTTGAGTAGGCAGCCCAACATTTTGGACAAAGAATCTGGAAACACCCTGAAAATAGCTCAAAAAACATCCAATCCTAACAAAGATGTATATTTGGAAATTTGTTAAGTTACTTGACACCAAAAATCATTCAACTAAAAAAATATTTTTTTCAAAATAATGCGCTAACTATGGTTCCACTTTCTTTGATGCATCAGCAGCACAAGAAACAAGGTTGGACATGTTATTATGTCTGGCTGTGTTATTTTCTTATTTCTTTTAGGGTTAACTACAAAACTCTCCCTCATGATAGACCCAAAACAATAATCAAATATAAACCTACAGCAATAATCACAAGAATTATATGAGCAATGTTTTCAAATCTAGACTGGACCGGCCGGTTCGACTGATTGAATCGCGAACCGGCCATGTGTCCAGTCCCTTTCATAACTTATGTTGACTTGACACAAGAACTGGCCAAAATCATAAGAACAGTTAGTCGAACCGGCCATGTGTCCAGTCCCTTTCATAACTTATGTTGACTTGACACGAGAACTGGCCAAAATCATAAAAATCTGTTCAACCTCTTCAGATCGAATCGAACTATGAACCACAATTTTTTAATTTTTCACAAAATTTGAATAAAATTTTCTAAACCTAAGATTTGGACCAGTTGGTGTGATGAAACTAATATGAATTTTATACTTTTGTCACTTGTCAGTGGTTCATATAATGGTCTTAGATGATGGTGAAGACTTGTCAAGATGGCTTTTTTTGAAGATCTATTGTCCCACAATGACGAAGAAGATCATAAGAGCCTCAGAAATTGGATTTGCTTGGAGTTTTTGACTATTTTCTAGACTTGTATAAGTTTTCATATTGCTCTTTGTTAATTCTAATATTTAGAAATTGGACATGTAAGTTGGATAACTATAATATTGCTCTTATGTTAGCTGTGGTTTAGCATTTATAGTTCTATTGGATTTTGTTTAATTTTAGAAATTTCAATGACTTTGTTTAATTTCAAAATATGGTGTGGTTTATGCAGGATTTAAGAATTTTTTCTAGTAGGTATAGTTAATATGAATTTATTTGTTTGAATTTACAATTTTAAAATTTCTGTGTTTGGAAATATTTAATCTTTTATCAGATGATATGTATGGGATATCTCACTCTGTGCACAGGTATATATATGTATACATATATAAACTTATTGAATCAGGGTTGAACCGGTCCAACTGATTGAATTTCGACCTGATTACTTCACTGATTCAATTAACAGTCTGGATTTTAGAACATTGTAGGGGAAAAGCCCGTGCGATGTGCGAAAGTTTAGTACCTGTAATTAAAGATGGTTAATAATTATTATTTGGTATTTTGTAGTATAATAAGAATTGAAGTATGACAATTTTATTATGTGATATTAAACAGAAAAATTATAAGTTACATATTGAGTCAAAAAATATAATATGCAATGAAACATAATTATAAGATATGATCAACCACTTTGCGTTTTACTTAATAGAATAAAAGATCTACTTATATCTGTTCATGCACTTTAGAGATATTAAAATCTATTGTTTAGTTTGAATTTGATCTTGATATAAGGGCAATCCACCACATTATCTTGTCATATAAGTGAGATTTGAACAATTAGCATACTTGCAGAAATCATTGCTAATGGAATTTTGGTTCTTGCAAGCCAAATTCTTGAATTTATATTGATTCCAAGGATATATCATCACGAGATCTCCACATTGACCAATCAATCAATTATAATTTATTGGATGATTTAGGACATATAACAAAGCATCTCCTTCTCGATAGGGGTTATAATCATGAAACATCAGCTTTTAAGTTAGTTCCAAAGATACCCAACAACTACCATGCTAATTTAGAGGAATAATTACCTCAAAAATTAGTACTAAAGCATCTTAACCTACTCAATTCAAGAAAACAATTAAAAGTAATGGAGTACATACTTCAAATTTGTAGCCAAATAGTTTTAAGTAGATAGTTAAACATATTGGCAAATTAAATGAAGTGAAAATTGCCTAAATGGAATCGTCAATAAAGTAACAAATGATTTGAAAATTATCGTAACTAATAGTTAAAACAACAAAAGAAGTAGATGCGATATATAAATGGAAAAATTTATGATGATAAACTTATTTTAAACCACAAATAATAATTAACAAACGTGATCTCCTCCCTATCAAGCCTGTCTAACATGGACAATTAAATTAAAACACTAAAAAATTATTGCACATATGACTGGCAAGATTACAGATTTCTTACAACGAAAAAGTAGATTGGTTAAAGAAAACATACCTATTGAGAAAGGTGTTGCAAAATGGGAAAGATGAGTAACTAATATAGCAACATCCGAATTCAATAGACTGCATGATTGTGCTGGAACAAATATGTAAGTAAATGAAATAAATTTGAATAGATGGGGGTTACTATGGTAACAGCCAAGAAACCAAACTTTTCTACGAATTGACATTAATTGTGTCTTAACATCTATATATCATAAATTTGCAAATAACTGATGAGAAAGGCTTTAGAAAATTAAGAGACTTGGATGTTAACACAATGAAATGATTAGAAGGGTTTTTATGTAATTCCACTAAAACACAAGCTGAATTCAATTGTATCCAATGTTCAATCGAATATCAAACACTGCCACATGCCAAACTTACCCTTAGCTTTAAATGTCTAAAAGAACATCTAAGTAATTACAGCAAAATCAAATTAGCTATAATGACTCGTATTCAATACTCCAATTGCACTTCAAATACTCTTACATTTTCAAAATAGTCCCACCCTTGTGGTTGAAATCTAAAGACCATCTTTACTCTAAACTCATTCTTATATAGTATAAGGATACGAGGCAAAGGAAATTTTTATATTAATCAAACAAGGCTGCGGCTACGATTCTTACAATATAAACCACGGAGGCTACTGACTTTTATATCCAAAAGACTCGAGACAAACTACTACTAACATTGTAATTAATCACACATTTCACACTACAAAGCACAATCATGCACCTATCTAGTCAACAAATTAAACAAAGACATGTGGCCACTAATTAATGATGCTTGGTTTAATATTTCTACATCGCCTCACTTAAACCAAACTTCTCTAAGTTGGACATACCCAACATCTTTTTTAACTTCAAAAATGTCTAGGCCTTTAATGCCTTCGAGAAAATGTCTGCCACCTATTCTTCAGCTCTGTAATAGTCTATCTCAATCTCCTAAACTCGAATCAACTCATGTACGAAGTGATATTTAATGTCAATATGTTTTCTACGCTCATGGAGAATAGGATTCTTCGACAACTCAATAGCCAACTTACTGTTACAACAAATTTTTGTAAGATCAACCTGCTTGTGTTTTAGAACACCAAGCATGTGACGCAACCACAAAACCTAAGTTGCACTGTTAGTTGTTACAATATACTTCACCTCCATCGTAGACAATGCAATTACCTTGCTTCTTAGAATTCCAAAAAAATACCCGAAAATCAATAACAAAATACATACCTAGAAGTACTCTTCCTCTCAACTGTATCGTCTGCCCGCTCACTATTTATGTATCCAAACAAATCAATTGGATCATTTCCTAAATAAAAAATGCCATCACCGTGAGTACCTCCAATATACCTCAAAATTCGCTTAACCGCCTACAAATGTGACAGATGTGGATTTTCCTTGAATTTGCTAATCAAACCAACAACAAAATTAATATCCGGTCTGGTAGACGTCAAATAGCTCAAATTCCCTACCAAACTTTTAAAGTAGTTGGGATTCACATATCTACCAGCATCCTCCTTGGTCAACCTCAATTTTTCTTCAACTAGAGTCAGAATTGACTTGGCCGCATCCATCTTGAACCTCTTTAGCATATTACCTGCATATTTCTTTTGAGATGTAAAAATCCCACCGTCAGATTGAAAAACTTCAATTCCCAAGAAATATAACATAAGTCCTATATTTGTCATCTCAATTTGCTTAATCATGGCCTCTCTAAATTCTGCAATCATCTCCAAATTATTTCCTATAAAATCATATTATCTACATACAAGCACAAAATAAGAATATCACAACAGACGGAAGATTTAATATATAAAGTGTGCTCATATGGACACCTCTAAAAATCATGAGATAGAAAATAGAAATCAATTCTGATATACCATGCCCTCAGGGATTGTTTAAATCCATATAAAGCTCTCTTCAACCTATACGTCCTATTTTATTGACCTCTTCTGGCAAATCCTTAAAGCTTCTCCACATACATTTCCAGATTGAGAACTCCATTCATGAAAATTGATTTGACATCCATTTGATAAATTCTCCAATTATTTGGAGTAGTAAGAAAAATTATCACATGGACTGTATCAAACCTGGTAATGAGTGCAAACACCTCAAAATAGTCAATACCAAGCTTTTGCATGTATCATTTCACTACTAGTCTTGCCTTGTATTACCAAGTTTTCCATTGGGCTTAAATTTCATTTTGTATATCCATTTCACTCCAATGACTGTTTTATCAGTTGGAAGAGAAGTAAGTTCTAAGGTATCATTCTTCTCAATTGCATGAATTTCTTCTTCTATTGCTTTCACCTAACGATCATCATTGGCTACCTCCTCATACACAACTGGATCACAATATGCAAACAAAGCAAAATATACAAATATAATCTTGCAAACAAGCTGACATCTATCCCTGACACTATGGATGTCCAATTAACTCAGTTTGTGGACCTTGAACAGCTGGTGATAATTGAACATCATTAATAGCCTTCTCTTGCTGATAATTTAGAGCCACATCTATTGTCTTAGGATTGTTAATAGACTAGTTGTGACGGTCCTACCTTCTTCTAGGGCATATCCTAGAAGTTAGCGGCCCACCTGCCTGGCTCTCGTCAGGGCTCACTCACTAACATTAACTTCAGAGATAACATTATCATTGAACAACTGAACATTCACTCTTAAGTACCACTCCAATAAGCTTGAAACATAGATTTGTCCACTAAAAGAAACAAAATACACGTTCTAAACATCCATTCTTAATATTACATCAACTCAAAACAGAAGATTCAACCATCTTAAAATACAAATGAAAACGTGACTCCAATATATACACATAGTGATGGATCTTCCCAAAACAACTTTCCAATTCCATCCAATCACTTTTCAATCTCCAACTCCTGTAAGGAAAACAAAGCTAAAAGGGCTGAGCTAAAACTCAGTGAGGTTTGCCGAGCAAGTAAAATTTAATAAACACTTAAATCAGTACAATTGAGCAAGTAGGGCATATTTCACTGTACAATCACTTTCATTAAGAAATTGAGAAAACACTTCACTAAACAATCACTTTTAAAAGGATACGGTGCTCGCATTAGAGCCACTTCAATGCACTACACACTCCGCTGAACTCCTCCTTATAACCTCCAAAACAGTAAACACTTCCCTCACTTAAATGGTCATATCAATATCAGTAATCTGCTACTCCGTGATAATACTCGAGTATACCGAAACACTTACCCAAAGCTACCGTCCTATCCGACCAAGCCTTTTGCTGGCTCGAATAGTCCGTTGAACAGAGGATTTTGGGGCTTAGTTCAGCCAGTGTGATAAAGCACACACCTGGCTTACAGTCATGTACACTTACAATATCATTTGATCAATTATCAACCTTCAAACTCAACTAAGCCGAGTGCGATAAAATAAACCCTTGACTTAGAAGGCGAGGGACAATTGAAAACACTTCACAATGAATCACTTATCAAAATTTCATAATAAGCACATTTGCGATGTAATTGCACTTAGGTACACATAAGCAGTTTAACACATAAATTCGGAAAACACTCACCAAATATCCAAATAAATTACTCTCGAGTCTCGAGTTGGTTTTCAGGTTCATAGCTACTTCCTGGACAAGTTAATAATTCCAAATCAAATACATAGTTTGTAGATGTTCACTTATTGTTCTTACTTTATCACTTGAACTATTAAAATCAAGTTTGACTTTAAAGTACAAATATAATATATTCAATATTCATTTATCATTTTATTTTGAAACTTATTGACTTTATTGTTTTAATCAAGAATTATACCTATTTTCCCAAGTTAATAATTTATAAGATATTTATTTTAGGATTAAATCATTTTCCACTCAAGATTCCAAAATTAAGGCTTAGAAGTATTCCATTGGTTCCCTTTTAATTAATTAGACTCTAAGTTATTTGGAAATTAAGTTTCATTCCACTATACCAGCCCCTCAGATTAATAGTCTTTAAAATATTCGTGAAAACAATATTAAATAATTAGAAGCCACTTTGTGTATATAACTATCGTGACTTTTCACTCAATCGCCTTAGTTTAACTCTACTCGTAGAACTAGGTATAGCCATTAAATCTCAGAACAGTCGTAGCTATCATTTATGAAAGCTTACAAGATTGGAAGTTAGAAGAAATGTTAGTTAAAAGTTGGTTTCCTCACGGCCATTATCAAAGCTGCATGCATGCGAAACAAAAGGAAAGGCAACGAGGAAGGCAGCTTTGCCATCCTCTGGTATTTCAATCATAACTAGTGCTACGTTTCTCGGATTGAGGCGAAATTTATAGCGTTTCGAAGCTAAGATATATACCTACATTTCTTATGAAGACACCAACACCCATTTCTCAAATTTTCAAGGTAAAAAATGGCCGGACAGAAACACATCCTGCTTCACTCTCTCGGACAGAAACCACAAAATTAATCCAGTAACGTTACTTCAACTTTTGTCAAAAACTCTATTCTTTCACTTGCTTAAAGCTCTAAATACTTAAGGTACATTCAGTCCAGCATATACCAAGGCAAATAGCATCTAGTTTCAACAATTATTCAACCCAAAAGCTACACACAAGCATTCTGAAGTCTACTTCTCTCTCTCGGTCAAGCTGTGACTGATCTGGACAGCAATCAACTTTTAAACAAGAACTTCTCCAATAATCACTTCATTTTATACCCAAACTCACATGCATGTCCAGATTATGGTAAGGAAGGATATGGAGAATAAATTTTAACTACTACTTCAGCATAACGTTTAGAAAGAAGATTGAAAATTTCCAGTCGTAAGCCATCAGCCAGCTTGCAGTTTTAAACCAGATTTTTTTCTTTCTTTTCTAGCTACGGTATTCTGCAACTTGCTCCTATTATGCTTGATTCAACTCAGAGGCTATATGCATGCTGAGATTAGAAAAGCAAGAAGCCTATATAGTGCAACAACCATCATTATACAAGTTTGAAAAGGAAACAACTGAAACCTGCAACTTTAATTACACCAGCAGCAACAACACTTAACAGAATTTTCAGTGCAATCTCCTTTCAAAATCAACACTTGATTCACCCATTTTCTAGTAAAACTCTACATGCATATAGAGGTAAGGGAGTTAAAGTCAGAATGGAGTGCATGCAAACACAGTTAGCCACGATTTAAGGAAGAAACAGCCGTAATTTGTAGCTTTCATCTCAGATTTTTTTTTTTATGCAACTGCTGAACTTAAACGTTTCTAGCTTTAAAGATTCTTTCCTCTACTAAATTCTGGTTTTCTTACTGTTATTTCAAGCCAAAGTTTCATTCATATGAAATAGAAAGATATCAGTAGAAAACTTAGTAATGCTCACCTCTAGTTCCTCACAGTTTCTCGGCTGAAACAAATCTTTGTTTCTACCTGGTGCTCAATCTACCGAGTTAAGGTTCCTTGCTGTCTAACTACTACTCAGAAATTGCAGAGCTCTCTCTCTCTCTCTCGGTTGTGGCTGGAAGGAACCAGAAATGCTCCTCCACTCTCACTCTTTCTCGCAGTTTCGAGTATACAGCAGAAAGGAAGCCTCGCTCTCTGTTTTCTTTCTTTCTATTCCTCTCGGTCGATATTACCTAAGCAACTAATCACTTCAGCTCCTCATCAGTCGGTGGTGTCAATACCGAAGCTCTCCACTCCACTTCTACTTCTAAGGTTCACACAACACTCTCGGCTTTAGTGTTTAGGAGGAGGAAATGGTTTGACACTCACTTTTCTCTCTCGGTCGATAACTCCAAAAAGGACTGATCACTCCTCTATCTTCAGTCGGTAGTTGATACAATCCAAGCTTCTCTATTCACTCTTGTCTCCAAATCTGATACTAGCTGGCCACATAGTAGATTAGCTAAGGTAAGAGGTTAATTTGGTCTTTTAATTGTAGTTTAATTGCTCTCCAAGGCCATTTTCATGATCTCATGCATGAACTCCGAACTTTTGTTATATATATATATATATATATATTTTACACCATTCCAAAGTATTTATAATTATTGATTTTGTTGTAAAGTTTAAATTTAGACATTTAATTGACCAATTGTTATTTCTAATAGCAAAATAAAAGTAATACATACAAAGCTTACTCAAAATTTTCTCTGGTTCTCACATACTCCCTCCCTTACAGAAATTTCGTCCTCGAAATTCGTATCTTTTATTGTAAAAAGTTCCGGGTATTCTTTCCGCATTTTATCTTCCAGTTTCTATGTCATTTCTTCCATTCCATGATGCTCTCATAGAACTATGACCAAGAAATTTATTTATTCTTCAATTCCTGTCTTTGAAATAACATGCCCCAGAAACGATATTTTCTCCATTCGAAATTCACACTTGCTAAAAAAATTTTTTTTTTCTTCCAATCTTAATCTCATAGTTTCTATACACCACTTTGGTTATCAAATTTTGATCACTAGTGGGAGTTTTAATTTCTAATTCATAAGGGAGTTTGTTAGACCTTATGCCATTTTTATTTATAAAATCAACAATTACAAATGATTGCATCGCACTAGGGTCAATCAAAATCATAGCTAAGGGATTGAAGACAGGGATGGTACCTTCTACCACCTCAGTTGTCTCTCGTACTTGCTGCTGATCTAAAGCATATATTCTAGTTGGCACTCTTTGTCAATTTCCTCCATCATTAGTCAGTCGAATTGCAGGGGGTAAGGTGTTAGTATTTTGTGGTAACTTAGTTGGGCAACTACCAATTAGGTGCTCCGAACTCCCGCAAAATAAACATTTTCGTCCCTTCACCCAACAGTTTTCCTCAGAATGATTTCCTTTTCCACAGTATCCACATGCTCTTTGGGAGCCCGGCACTTGCCCTCCTCTGGGAGGCCTTTCTTGTTGTCCTCTTTTGGCTTGAGCTTTACTGACCAAAGTTCCAATTAATTGGTTTTGAGCTCCACGCGAAAGTCTCACTCCACCATTTCCCCTTCCTGCTTTGGGCTGCACGACATTTCCTTGAGATTGTCTAGAAGTAAGGCTGGGGGCATTTCTTTTCTTAGCTTGGAAAGTCTTAAGTTGGGATTTAGCATTCTCAATTCTCTGGGCTTTATCAAGAGCCCCAGTGAAGGTATCCAGGGTGACTGGTGCTAATGGTTCCTGAATCTCCAAATTTAATCCTTGAACAAAACGCCTCACTCTCTTTTGTTCAGTGGGTACTAATTCAGGGAAAAATTTAGACAATTTTGTGAACTGGGTTTTGTATTCAGCAACACTAGAGGTCCCTTGCCGAAATCTAAAGAATTCATCCTCCCTTTTCTCTCGAACCAATGGAGGGATATATTTTTCTTTAAACTCGTAGGCAAAGTTAGTCCAACTCCATGGGATTTGCTCTCTTTCCCATTTAGTTTTAACCATGTTCCACCATGAACGTGCAGGCCCCTCAATTGGAATACGGAAAAGGTAACTTGTCTATCCTCAGGGTATTTTAATGCCTCAAATATGTTAACCATAGCTTCTAACCAATTTTCTGCTATCTCAGGGTTAGGTCCTCCCGTGAATTTAGGTGGAGCAAACTTCTGGAACCTTTCTAAGGCTTTATCCTCCCCCACTTCTAAATCCCAAGGTTGATGTGTAGGTCCAACTCCGGAACCAGATTGATTAACTACTCTTTCTAATAAATCGGTCATCTTATTCAGGGCAATAGCCATTTGATCATCTCTATTGACTTCTTGTTCTTGGCTCTGATCCGCCGCTGATTCGCGGTCTCCATCTAGATTTTCAGTTTGTCTAACCTTACGAGATTGCCCACGTCGTCGTCCCTCGCTCTCCATTCTACACCTAAGTATGCCAATTTACTTAGAATCATAAATAAATTGGGTTTATCCCTATACATACATATATATATTTATTAGTATTAACTTTTAGAAATCAAAATGCATTCAGCACATAGATTCACACTTAGGTTATAGGTCAATCATTTTAAAACAACAGTTAAAGTCAAGAACACTGCAAGTAATTCAAATATACATAAAGGTAAACAGTGCAACAGTATTGTGCATTTAGCATATCAACTATGGGTAGCTCAACCCTTAGTTCCTAAGTCAACCTAGTGTTAAGTGGCTAATTGTGCATATAATTAGTGAATATTTTTCCCTTTATTTTGTTAAAATATGGCGTTAATCGATATATTTCACTCATATTTGAATTTTGGTGTTGTTTTTAGGAATTGTTGGTGAGAATGAAGTAAAAAACGCATTAAAAGTCGACTTTCTAGAAGGCATCTTGTTAAGCGTGCCCACGCTTTGTCGAACGCGAAGTGGTGCTTCTAAAGATCTATGTCCAGTAGACACCAGTCTATTAAGCGTGCCCACGCCTTATTTGACAAGGCAGTCAAGAGTTCGCAGGACATGAGATCAATCTGTCAATTCATCAAGAAGCCGGTTGCATCCCATGGTTTTACACATATGTCACGGGATTGGAGATCTTGAGGGGCTATGACTCATTGTAATTTATTTTGGAAACCAATTGATAGGTCTTGGTTGGTTAGTTTAGTTTAAGTAGGAGTCCTAGTAGGAAAAGAGGATCCCATCCTTATTAATAGGGGAGAAAACGGACATGGGCAGGGGCTCTCATTCTTTTTCCTCTTTTCCTCTACAATAAACCCTAGTATTCCTTGTGGCTGCGAATCTACCAGGAGGATCGACTAGTTTCTTTTCTAGTTGAAGGATAATTGAAGCTTTGGTTCTACAATACTGTGAGATCTAATTTGATTTGTTTGTTTCATTTATTCATGAGTATTTATATATTCTCTGCTCATTCATGATTATGGTTATTTTCTACAATTAAATACCTGATCAATATTTAATTGTCGAAATAGTCTATTGTCATCTAAAATATCAAATCCGTAATTGTTTGATGGTTTTAGTATCTGTAGCGCGTGATATAATTTGATTGTAAAAGAGACTTTCGAATTTATGCCACGGGAATATATAATCTAACTTAAATGAACTGAGCTTGTGTGTTTGTTGGTTAGAATTGGTAGCTTCTCTAATTTTTAATGTTGTCAATAGGTTAAATCCTAAGAACTTGTTTAGGGTTGCTTAATTGGCAAGAGAAATAGCCACAGAGCGTAATGTGATTATTGAAACAGTAAGGAGAGGCAGGTTGTCAGAGCATGTTGACAACCATAACCAGTTTATTTATGAACAAGTGATTTCACCTTTGCATCGATGATCAGTCAAATGAACCAAAGTGGAAATTAGACCTTCGACTAGAGTGTTGCCTATTCTTGGTTTAGTTTTATTTAATTTTGTGATACTGTCTTTATTTTTATTCAAATAATCTATTTAGTTTATTTCTCCTAATCCCCCATTTTTCATAAAGAAATAAATCACCCAGTCCCTGTGGATACGACCCTACTCACCGCTACACTCAAATCCATATTATTAGAGTAGGAACTTTTATTTTTGCTGGTTTGACAAGCTAACAAATTTTGGCGCCATTGCCGGGGACTGGTGCCTTATTGATTTATTTTCTTTGAATTATTTTTATTTTTATTTTTCCTCTCATTCTGGAGTTAGTTTATGGCTAACTATACTCAACAAGTTGGTGATAGACAGGATTTCATTCACAGGAGGGTTAATAATGTGGGTATCTCTTCTATTGATCAACGTTTTCATTTTCTAACATTTCTTGTAGAAAAGTTGGTTGAAGGGCAAGTACAACAAAGAAAAACTTGTGGAATATGTTATACCTCGAGTCATCCAAGTAACATGTGTCCCAAATTACAAGATGGTTTGAATGCCCAAGTTTATGCTGTCGGAGGATTTCCAAATCCGTCTCAAATGAGGTATGATTCGTATTCTAACATGTACACTCAAGAATGGAGGGATAACCTTAGCTTTAGCTATGCAGCGAGGTCGCCAAATTTTCAACAGCAACAACCAACTTTTACGTCAGGTATATCTCTTGAAGAAATTGTTAAATCACTAGCTACTAATATACAACAATTTCAACAGGAGACAAGAATGAGTATTCGAACCTGGAGAATCAATTGAGTCAACTAGCATCTGCAATGAGCCGAGTGGAGTCTCAAATTTCAGAAGAATTGCACTCGCAGACCATTGACAGCTCCAAACAAAATATGAGTGCAATTACCCTGAGAAGTGATGAAGAACTGCAAGAGTTTCAAAAAGTAGGATTCAAGCATGCAGTTGAAGAGGAAGTTGAGAAAGAAAGAATGAGATCCCAACCTCAAACTTCTTTAACGAAAGAGTCTAATGAACAACCCCCAACTATGGTGATACATCCTTCAGTCCCTAATCAATTTACAAGATCCAATGAAGAGGAGGATGAGCGAGAAATTCTGAAAATGTTTAACAAAGTTGAGAACCTGAATTGCAATGAGAGAATTTGTATGGAGGAAAATGCTTCAGCCGTACTGCAACAGAAATTACCTCCTAAGTGTGAGGATTTAAAAGTTTTTGAGGTGGATGACTTGGATAGTAGGAGTTGCAATGATCAAACATCTTGAACTGAGAAAGAAAGCAGCTCGTTTGCTTAAGAATTACTGGCACGAGGATGAAGTAATGAAACGAGCTAAAAGATTTTATCCCCCTTGATCGAACATGGTATCGTCTAGCCAAAGACGTTAAAAAAAGGCGCTACTTGGAAGGCAACTCAAGAGTTTCAATTTTTAGTCATTTTTGCATTCTTTTTTATGTGGAAGTTAAGTTTATTTCACTTTTTTTTTTTTTGACAAAAGGCTTTTTGTTGTAGGCCGTGGACACACTCATGAAAGTTTCGCTTTGATTGGGTGAAAATTCCTTGGGCAGAAGACTTCCTGTTATAAGACATGCCCATGCTCTATGTCTAGAAGGCATTGTTTGTTTTACGATTGGATGGACAGAAGACTATTTCTTGTACAGCGTGCCCACGCCTTACAACAAAACCTCCAATATTGCGATCCCAAGTTGAACCTCACTACGTGCTTCGCCTACATTGATTTTTAAGCAACTTATTCCCTCCCGAATGTTCAGTTCAATAATCAGGGAAGTCCTCTTTTCTTCTTTTTGCACTTAAGTTTCATCCATTGAGGACAATGTCTGGTTTAGGTGTGCGGGAGGGGATCTTTCAAGTGCAAAATTAATGAAAATTTGTCACGAAAATCTTTTGTGTTTTACAAAAGCAGTCAAGATGCAAACATGAATAGTGTAATGTTATTAGCATGAGTATGTTATTTTCCTTCAATTGATTTGAATGATAGATGTGCAAGATTTGACATATTTTTGACCTATTTGTGAGCTTTTTGATCTTAATGAGCACTTATAATTAAATATGCTCTATCTTCTTTTGTTGAGTGATATCACACAGGATCTGATATTCTAGAACTTACTTTGTTATGCATGTTGAGACCACGCTTGAATTTGATGCATTAAAATGACAAGGGCAATTAGGTTTAACCCTTTTGACTATTTAAATACCTTCCCTAATTATGTTTACCCATAGTTAACCCTATTTGAGCCTCAATCCTTTTCTTTGTTTAATAGCCAAATTTGTTACCTTAACCCTTTGTTGTTCGAACCTTCTCATTTGAACCGTGTGTCAAAAGAATACCTTAATATTCTTGTATGAAAATTTCAAGTGTGTTCCAAAAGTACGTTTATGGTTGGCAAGTGTGGTATTTATGTTGTGCAAAAAAAAAGAGAAAAGAGAGAAATGAAAAAAAAAATACCAAAAAAATATATTGAAAAAAATGAAAAAATTGAAAAAAAAGAAAAAAAAACAAAAAATTTTTGTTGTGAAATGCACTTGTGTTGCTTTGTGGTAGTTGGGCTAATGCCTAAATTGCGTTTGCACTTGCCAAGTTTAGTGAAGTTATTGACACACCTGGAAGCCAGCTATATAGGTGAATGACAAAGGAGTTTGACTTCATGCAGAGTATTATTGGTATTTCCTTTGATATATGTACACCTAAATAATTCCCTTTCATCCAACCCTTAACCCGAGCCCCGTTACAACCCTTATAAAGACCCTTTGATTTTTGCATTTAATTCATTTTAAGTGATGGAAATGTGATATATTAGCAAGCTTATGGTAATGTCATTTCATGGAGTTTGATATGAGTGTTAAATATCCGTTAAACATTTGAGTGCAGAGTGTATACACTATTATCCGTGTGAGAGCTGTTGAATCTTGTGCATCCTGATTTTGATAAAAATTGTTGAGAAGACATGATACTTGTGTTAGTATGCACTATGCTATGAAATATTTGCCATCTTGACTATGATTCTTGAGGAGTGAATGCCTGAGGGCAAGTATCGTTTAGGTGTGGGGGATTTGTTAAGTGGCTAATTGTGCATATAATTAGTGAATATTTTCCTTTTTATTTTGTTAAAATATGGCGTTAATCGATATATTTCACTCATATTTGAATTTTGGTATTGTTTTTAGGAATTGTTGGTGAGAATGAAGTAAAAAGCGCATTAAAAGTCGACTTTCTAGAAGACATCTTGTTAAGCGTGCCCACACTTTGTCGAACGCGAAGTGGTGCTTCTAAAGATCTATGTCCAGTAGACTCCAGTCTGTTAAGCGTGCCCACACCTTATTTGACAAGGCAGTCAAGAGTTCGCAGGACATGAGATCAATCTGTCAATTCATCAAGAAGCCGGTTGCATCCCATGGTTTTACACATATGTCACGGGATTGGAGATCTTGAGGGGCTATGACTCAATGTAATTTATTTTGGAAACCAATTGATAGGTCTTGGTTGGTTAGTTTAGTTTAAGTAGGAGTCCTAGTAGGAAAAGGGGATCCCATTCTTATTAATAGGGGAGAAAACGGACATGGGCAGGGGCTCTCATTTTTTTTCCTCTTTTCCTCTACAATAAACCCTAGTATTCCTTGTGGCCGCGAATCTACCAGGAGGAGCGGCTAGTTTCTTTTCTAGTTGAAGGATAATTGAAGCTTTGGTTCTATAATACTGTGAGATCTAATTTGATTTGTTTGTTTCATTTATTCATGAGTATTTATATATTCTCTGCTCATTCATGATTATGATTATTTTCTACAATTAAATACCTGATCAATATTTAATTGTCGAAATAGTCTATTGCCATCTAAAATATCAAATCCGTAATTGTTTGATGGTTTTAGTATCTCTGGCGCGTGATATAATTTGATTGTAAAGGAGACTTTTGAATTTATGTCACGGGAATATATAATCTAACTTAAATGAACCGAGCTTGTGTGTTTGTTGGTTAGAATTGGTAGCTTCTCTAATTTTTAATGCTGTCAATAGGTTAAATTCTAAGAGCTTGTTTAGGGTTGCTTAATTGGCAAGAGAAATAGCCACAGAGCATGTTGTGGTTATCGAAACAGCAAGGAGAGGCAGGTTGTCAGAGCGTGTTGACAACCATAACCAATTTATTTATGAACAAGTGATTTCACCTTTGCATCGATGATCAGTTAAATGAATCAAAGTGGAAATTAGACCTTCGACTAGAGTGTTGTCTATTCTTGGTTTAGTATTATTTAATTTTGTGATACTGTCTTTATTTTTATTCAAGTAATCTATTTAGTTCATTTCTCCTAATCCACCATTTTTCATAAAGAAATAAATCACCCAGTCCCTGTGGATACGACCCTACTCACCGCTACACTCAAATCCATATTATTAGAGTAGGAACTTTTATTTTTGCTGGTTTGACAAGCCAACACCTAGAACTCCATTAGTCTAATTTAAGACAGTCCCAGTCGATCCCTAATCTATCTTAGCACTCGGGTGAAGCATCCTTTTACTTCCGGTGGTCGCTGCCTCGTCACTTCTAACTCTCAAAGGTTATCCTTGGTCTCTTCGATTCTACTTCTCTAAGTTTGATCATGATTCCTATTCACATCATAATGCAATATACTAAATCCTATTAAATTTGCAAATATACCAATGAATGAAAAATATTTCGTACTCGGATACAAGAACTCGAAAATAGGATAATTCACAACTCAAGCCGGCCGGTCCTAAGAGTAAATCATCCATATTTGAGATTCCTACCCGACGTACATATCTAATAATTTTTTTTCCTCCATAATAATAGTTTATTTCACACTTAACAAGCCACTCCCCACAATCCAAGAACCCTCTCCTAGCATGAGCTCATTAAGAGCTCTGATACCACCTGTGACGGCCCTACCTTCTCCTAGGGCATACCCTAGAAGTTAGCGGCCCGCCTGCCTGGCTCTCGTCAGGACTCACTTACTAACATTAACTTCAGAGATAACATTGTCATTGAACAACTGAACATTCACTCTTAAGTACCACTCCAATCAGCTTGAAACATAGGTTTATCCACTAAAAGAAACAAAATACACGTTCTAAACATCCATTCTTAATATTACATCAACTCAAAATAGAAGATTCAACCATCTTAAAATACAAAAGAAAACGTGACTCCAATATATACACACAGTGATGGATCTTCCCAAAACAACTTTCCAATTCCATCCAATCACTTTTCAATCTCTAACTCCTGTAAGGAAAACAAAGCTAAAAGGGCTGAGCTAAAACTCAGTGAGGTTTGCCGAGCAAGTAACATTTAATATACACGTAAATCAGTACAATTGAGCAAGTAGTGCATATTTCACTGTACAATCACTTTCATTAAGAAATTGAGAAAACACTTCACTGAACAATCACTTTTAAAAGGATATGGTACTCGCATTAGAGCCACTTTAATGCACCACACACTCCGTTGAACTCCTCCTTATAACCTCCAAAGTACACCCTCGACTTAGAAGACGAGGGACAATTGAAAACCCTTCACAATGAATCACTTAACAAAATTTCAAAATAAGCACATTTGCCATGTAATTGCACTTAGGTACACATAAGCAGTTTAACACATAGATTCGGAAAACACTCACCAAATATCCAAATAAAATACTCTCGAGTCTCGAGTCAGTTTTCTGGTTCACAGCTACTTCTTGGACAAGTTAATAATTCCAAATCAAATACATAATTTGTAGATGTTCACTTATTGTTCTTACTTTATCACTTGAACTATTAAAATCAAGTTTGACTTTAAAGTACAAATATAATATATTCAATATTCATTTATCATTTTATTTTGAAACTTATTGACTTTATTGTTTTAATCAAGAATTATACCTGTTTTCCCAAGTTAATAATTTATAAGATATTTATTTTAGGATTAAATAATTTTCCACTCAAGATTCCAAAATTAAGGCTTAGAAGTATTCCATTGGTTCCCTTTTAATTAATTAGACTCTAAGTTATTTGGAAACTAAGTTTTATTCCACTGTACCAGCCCCTTAGATTAATAGTCTTTAAAATATTCGTGAAAACAATATTAAATAATTAGAAGCCACTTTGCGTATATAACTATCGTGACTTTTCACTCAATCGCCTTAGTTTAACTCTACTTGTAGAACTAGGTATAGCCATTAAATCTCAGAACAATTGTAGCTATCATTTATGAAAGCTTACAAGATTGGAAGTTAGAAGAAATGTTGGTTAAAAGTTGGTTTCCTCACGGCCATTATCAAAGCTGCATGCATGCGAAACAAAAGGAAAGGCAACGAGGAAGACAGCTTTGCCATCCTCTGGTATTTCAATCATAACTAGTGCTACGCTTCTCGGATTGAGGCGAACTTTATAGCGTTTCGAAGCTAAGATATAGACCTACATTTCTTATGAGACATCAACACCCATTTCTCACATTTTCAGGGTAAAAAATGGCCGGACAGAAACACATCCTGCTTCACTCTCTCGGACTGCAACCACAAAATTAATCCAGTAACGTTACTTCAACTTTTGTCAAAAACTCTATTCTTTCACTTGCTTAAAGCTCTAAATACTTAAGGTACATTCAGTCCAGCATATACCAAGGCAAATAGCATCTAGTTTCAACAATTATTCAACCCAAAAGCTACGCACAAGTATTCTGAAGTCTACTTCTCTCTCTCGGTCAAGCTGTGACTGATCTGGACAGCAATCAACTTTTAAACAAGAACTTCTCCAATAATCTCTTCATTTTATACCCAAACTCACATGCATGTCCAGATTATGGTAAGGAAGGATATGGAGAATAAATTTTAACTACTACTTCAGCATAACGTTTAGAAAGAAGATTGAAAATTTCCAGTCGTAAGCCATCAGCCAGCTTGCAGTTTTAAACCAGATTTTTTTCTTTCTTTTCTTGCTACGGTATTCTGCAACTTGCTCCTATTATGCTTGATTCAACTCAGAGGCTATATGCATGCTGAGATTAGAAAAGCAAGAAGCCTATATAGTGCAACAACCATCATTATACAAGTTTGGAAAGGAAACAACTGAAACCTGCAACTTTAATTACACCAGCAGCAACAACACTTAACAGAATTTTCAGTGCAATCTCCTTTCAAAATCAACACTTGATTCACCCATTTTCTAGTAAAACTCTACATGCATATAGAGGTAAGGGAGTTAAAGTCAGAATGGAGTGCATGCAAACACAGTTAGCCACGATTTAAGGAAGAAACAGCCGTAATTTGTAGCTTTCATCTCAGATTTTTTTTTTATGCAACTGCTGAACTTAAACGTTTCTAGCTTTAAAGATTCTTTCCTCCACTAAATTTTGGTTTTCTTACTCTTATTTAAGCCAAAGTTTCATTCATATGAAATAGAAAGACAGTAGAAAACTTAGTAATGCTCACCTTTAGTTCCTCACAGTTTCTCGGCAGAAACAAATCTTCTGTTTCTACCTGGTGCTCAATC
The DNA here is from genome assembly GCF_003713205.1 of Coffea eugenioides. Taxonomy (NCBI): domain Eukaryota; kingdom Viridiplantae; phylum Streptophyta; class Magnoliopsida; order Gentianales; family Rubiaceae; genus Coffea; species Coffea eugenioides. Next base: position 9,317,861 of record NC_040039.1, read on the forward strand.
TACCGAGTTAAGGTTCCTTGCTGTCTAACTACTGCTCAGAAATTGCAGAACTCTCTCTCTCTCTCTCTCGGTTGTGGCTGGAAGGAACCAGAAATGCTCCTCCACTCTCACTCTTTCTCACAGTTTCGAGTATGCAGCAGAAAGGAAGCCTGGCTCTCTGTTTTCTTTCTTTCTATTCCTCTCGGTCGATATTACCTAAGTAACTAATCACTCCAGCTCCTCATCAGTCGGTGGTGTCAATACCGAAGCTCTCCACTCCACTTCTACTTCTAAGGTTCACAGAACACTCACGGCTTTAGTGTTTAGAAGGAGGAAATGGTTTGACACTCACTTTTCTCTCTCGGTCGATAACTCCAAAGAGGACTGATCACTCCTCTATCTTCAGTCGGTAGTTGAGACAATCCAAGCTTCTCCATTCACTCTTGTCTCCAAATCTGATACTAGCTGGCCACATAGTAGATTAGCTAAGGTAAGAGGTTAATTTGGTCTTTTAATTGTAGTTTAATTGCTCTCCAAAGCCTAAAATTTTCATGATCTCATGCATGAACTCCTAACTTTTGTTACACCATTCCAAAGTATTTATAATTATTGATTTTGTTGTAAAGTTTAAATTTAGACATTTAATTGACCAATTGTTATTTTTAATAGCAAAATAAAAGTAATACATACAAAGCTTACTCAAAATTTTCTTGGGTTCTCACACTAGTCCCAAATCTCTTTCATCAAAGTTCACAACTCACTATCATCTTCATTGTCACAGGATTATACAGCTTGTAAACCCAAGAAATTTCATTGTATCCAATAAATACACACTTCTCCTCCATATCATCAAGTTTCTTTCTCAACTGATCAGGAACATAGGAATAGGCAATACATCCAAAAATTTTGAAATAGCTAACAAATGGTCTTCTACTACTGCAAACTTCTTTAGGAGTTTTTCTGATAACATTTTTTGTGGGACACTTATTCAACAAATAAATTGTACAGGAAACTGCCTCTGCCCAAAAAGACTTTAGCATATTTTTTAACTTTAACATACATCTTATCATAATATCCATTATTGTCCTATTCTACCTCTCTGCCACTCCATTTTGTTGTGAGTATACCTCGTAGTCAACTGATACTATATTCCATTTTTCTCAAAAAAATCATTGTAAACCAAATATTCTTGTCTCTTATCACTTTGCCTCTCAATAAAAGTCTTAAAAATTTTAAAAGTATCATAGACATCAGATTTCTGTTTCAAAAAATACACCCAAACTTTTTCTACTAAAATCATCAATAAAGGTAACGAAATACATACAACCTCCATTTGAAAGAACCTCCATAGTGCACAAATTCAAATGAATAATCTCTAATGGTCTTCTAACTCTTCATGATTTATCAGTTTAAAAAATATCCCTATGTTGCTTTCCCAAAACACGTATATCACAGACTCTATCAAAATTTCTAATACTAGACAGTCCCCCAACCCATTCTTCTATTGGCCAAAAATCTCAACTGTCAAAATTTAAACAACCAAATCGCATATGCCACAACCAATTATTGTCATTTATTGCTGTACTCAAACAAGAAAAATTGGTACTCAAATTTAGTGAAATTAAGCAATTTGAAATCATTGACACATTGAAAATCATTCAACTATTTTTATCAAAAATGGTACAAGTACCATTCTTGATACGAATATCATATTTTTTTCTCAGACAACTGACCCATACTCAACAAATTATGATGCTGCCCTAGAAGCATAGAAAACATCAAAAATAATATCAGTAGACCCATTTCTCAAGTTGATAGCGATTTTTTCCTTTCCAAATACTAGTAAAACAGTGTTATTCCCAAATTTAACTTCACTACGGATAGATTTATCAAATTTAGCAAATAATTCTTTCTTACCAGACATGTGATTACTATAATCCATATCTAAGTACTACTTATTTTTATCAACCACATCAACAGCATTACAAGCTAACAATAATGTTTCATTTTTTTTAATATTATCCTGAACCTAATTGTTAGCAACATTAACCTGAAAATTTCTATCTATAATTTCTCTGGATCTGCATTCAAACATTCTATGGCCAAATTTTTTACAATTATAACGTTGAACTCTTTGTCCAAAATTATTTTGATTAGAATTATTTTCTCTGCCTCTACCAGGACCACCTCTTAAATTAAAAGTATTACCTCTACGACGTCCAGGATTTGATGTACTACCTCTGCCTCTATTTTTGTTGCCACGGTCACCTCTGTTATTATAGCCACCTCTATTATTGTAGTTAGTGTTCTTCCAATTGGATTTACCTTGCTTCTTGACTTCATTATTGCCTCTCAAATTCAACTGTGTTTGTAACTCTTTCTCTATTGTATCCTTCGAGGTATCCTCCAACTTTTCATTAATTCTTTGTTCATGCAGAATTAATGACCCCTCAAAATCTTCAATGCTCAAAATTTTCAAATCTTTTGTCTCTTGGATCACAACTATGACATGGTTAAACTTCAAGGTAGGGTGTTGAGAACTTTCTCAATAAATGTTCTGATAAGAAGGTCATACTGATTAAATGCTATCTCGTTTTTAATATCTAACAAATGAAAAAAAAATATGATTCAATAGGTTCCGACTTCTCTATCGTCACAAGTTCAGATTTCTCTTCAACATTATCAAATTATTTTGTTGGACCCTATCAATCTCTTTGTATGTTTTTTCCAATATGTTTCAAGCCTTTTTTGCCATATTATCCATAGCATTGTTTTTAAAAAAAAAACTAACATGTCAATTATTTGATGAATCTGTAACAAAGCCAAACTATTTTTTGCTTTATCATTTTTACTAGTGTCTGAGCAAGTGGAGTTTCAATTTATTGATATAATTTACATGCCTTGAGATGGGTTATCATCTGTTTCTACTAAAAATTGAACTCCGTCTTTGTTTTGATTTTTTGTAACAAACAATATTGAGGTTAGAATTTGCCATACTTCAATCTACCATAACTAAAAATTGAACTCAGTCTTTGTTTTGAATTTTTGTAACAAACAATATTGAGGTTAGAATTTGCCATACTTCAATCTACCATAACTCTAATACCACTCTGATAGATCCAAAACAATAATCAAATATAAACCTACAGGAACAATCACAAGAATTTGATATATGAGACAAAAAAAATTTTCTTCTATTAATCAAACAAGGCTGCAGCTACATTTCTTACAATGTAAAAAAAAAAAAAAAAAAACCACGGAGGCTACTTACTTTTATATCCAAGAGACCCAAGACAAACTACTTGAGACTCCAACTACTACTAACATAGAAATTAATCCTACTTTCACCAACGAAAAAAAAAATAGAATTAATCCTACGTTTCATACTACAAAACACAATCATGCACCTATCTAGTCAACCAATTAAAGAAACACACGTGGACACTAATTAATGCTGCTTGGTTTAATATTTCTACATCTCAAGTACAGCTAAAATTGGTTCGTCCCCTAAATTGTGTTTTTATTCTCACTTAACTCTAAGAGACATAACTACTCCTCTATTATGATAAGTTTTTATTTTGCTTTATTCTTCTTTCTTTTCTCAATTAATCTTTAATCAACATTAATTTTTGATCACTTTAATTCACAGTAGTAAAGTACCAAAGAAGAGAAGTAGATTTAATAGAAAACATATTAATATTTGATTACTTTCTAAAAAATGGCTACAAAAATTATCTAATAATTAAAAATCCATCAGAGAAAAAGGAACAAAAAGATGTCCAAATAATCAGCATGTCAATGTCATTATAAAAGTGAATAATTTTATTTTGAATTGTCTAATTACTCGGATATAGAATAAACATTTTCCACTAATTTCTTAGATTGAAAACTGGATGAAATAAATTGGAATATAAATGATTCATAATTTACTAATTATAAAGAAAAATTATTTTCTAATTAGTAAATTACCAATTAAAGAATTTTGACAACAATGATAAAGAATTTCTTTCACACTCGTAATCAAAATTTTAGTTATTATAAAAAGGTATTGCTTATCATAAATTAATACAACAAATTAAAAGGTATGTATTTTGTAAAAATAATTAAGTAATTCTCTTATTTTTACTAACAATTTCCTATTATAAAGAAACTCCCAATAAAAATGTTAACAATGAATAAATTGTTAAAAACAGGTATTACATAAATCATTTTTAATACAAATAAATATATTATTTACTCTCTTATGATGATTAAAATTTTTTATAAGAAAATAATAGTATACATTTAAGCATCAAAAGAAAAATCAAAGTGTACTAGTGGAGAAAGAAAAATCAAAGTGTACAAAGTGTTTTCTTTATAATTCTTTCAATGAAAAAATAACAGTATACATGCTATCATTTTCATTCCAGGTGTAATTTACTCAAGCGTAGTTCCTATTATACCTTATCTTCTCACTGGAACAGAATGGTCTATGTTGTTGATGTTGACTCAAATGTTGTTGATGTGTTCAGAAATAGTTTTGATGCACACTTAACTTGTGAGAGTGGACCCCGTTTTGACTCCAAGAAAATGAGGGCTAATAATCAAGTAACTACTTGGCAATAACCAATAAGTGATTCGTACAACTTGGATACTTTGTAGTTAACCCCTGTTCTATGGCAGCTCAGAATTAAGCTTTTTGGTCAAATGATGGGAGGTAACTTTCCCAAATCAAATCAAGAAAACAAATACAAATTAAAAGAAACCAAAGTAGTCCAAAATTAGATTGAACGCAGGACTTTACTTTTGGGATATCACTTATAAAGATCATATGTTCCCAAAAGAAAAAATAGATAAGAAGAACGTTCAATATTTCTCAAAACACGCGATTTTTTGCTAGTCTCTAGCATCAGAACATGAAAACATGATCTAAACCTGTGCAAGTACTATGATATCATACATTTACATTATGGAAAAAGTTAAAATTTGTTCCTGTGTTGCACCAACAGTGAGATGAATAATTGAATACTCAACCATAAAGTTTTGTCCTTGTTTTTTTCTTTTAATGGTGAAGTAATAACATATTTTATAGGAGAAAAATTCAGACTTTAGAACTTTAGTAGATTTTATTTTAAAGGAATATCAACTAAAATGATGACAAGATAGTCAAATTTGGGCCGATAGACCTGGAGGGGACTGCCCAAGTCAAGCACATGCATATCTGTTTTCTACACGTTTCTTGAGATAATGGAAAAGTGAGGAATAGTTATGTTTTCCAATGTGCAGGTTTGTTTAACAGGAAAATTAAACAACTTTCCTGCACTTTCCTTTACTTTTCTGTATTTTGTATCTTGCAGGATTTTGAGGAAAAAAAATGGTTGCTAGACACAAAAACTTTAATAACAGTAGTAACAATCACTAAAATTTTCCTTTTCCTTTATCTCACTTCTTGCACTTCACTTTCCCATATGACTTTCTTTCTGTTCAAACAGAACTTAAATGGTTTTGACAAAATGATATGCGTGCATAGAAAGAATAATAGGGGTGTACAAGAAGTTGAACGGATATGTGAATGTCATTATCCTTTAGAAATTTCCAAGTACTCATGCAATCCCATTAGCATTCAGAAATGACAACATTCGAAAGGACTGGATGACTAGGTTAGACTAGAGTAGTGTATACAAATATTATCGCTGTGACAAAAAAAAAAAGAGAAAGGACTAGATGGCTAAAAATTGCATTAAACTTCAAAAGATAGAAACAAAAAGGACTAATGATTATCCAAACATACTCTATTCAAATAATTTTTCTTGGTCAATGAACGGATTAGGTTACAAAAACTTGTGAAAACTTTAAAAGCAGTGCCAACAAGTGGCAGGTGAAAGAAAACTACATTGTGGGCGTTGAAGGTGAATTGAAAGATACTGAAGTGTGAACGATACTGAAGTATATATTCTTGGTATCCAAAGAGAGAAAAAATTGAACTTGCATCTGCATCTTGGCTTAACCTTGCTGTCATATCGAGATGGCAATAACTTCAAACCATAATCAAGAAGTTTATTCTCCTTTGCCATGTCCCTGATTGTGGAATAGTAATTTAGTAAGCAATAAGACTCTTCAATACAGCGACATTTGACAAATATCCCACATCCAGTCTATTTCTAATGACATTTTTTTTCCAAAAGTCATTTAGACCAACTATTCTACATGTCCTAACTTGTCTAGTTAATTGGTACTGTTATTTGAGACATCAAGAGATTTATATATGCTATAAGCACACCTTACTTGAACAGGATCTGTTCTATAGGCTCGTACCTTTGTATATGCTGTAAGTAAGAACATTTTTGCAGTACATCTCTTTAGATTAGAAGAAGCAAAATGAAAAGAAGAGATAAGAGCTCATCTCCTATTTATAGAAGATTGAGAAGCACCAATGAGGCAGAGGTAGAAGGTTCTGTTCGTAAAGGTCAAGTTCCTGTACTGGTGGGAACAAATAATGAAGGCTTGGAGAGATTGATCGTCCCAATACAGCTCATCAATCATCCTTCTTTAGCTCGTTTACTTGATGAATCTGCAAAAGAACTTGGTTATAATCAACAAGGATTGCTCAGAATTTTGTGTGATGTCGAAAAATTTAAGGAAGTGCTCGATAGCATATCAAAACGGCTGTAGGGTTTCTCCGTCAATATGTATGTAATCTTAACAGCTTAAATACATTGTTTTCTTACGAATTTCTGCTACATTGTATATGCAATGATCCATTCTTGATATGGTGAATCCCTTTTTCTACTTCTCAAAGTCCATTTATCCAACTTGTTTATGGAAAGGGTTCCAAATTGTTCTCTCATCTCAAATTTTGTTGTCATGTAACTTCGCAACAAAGTGTTTTCAAGAGAGTCTTAGTGCGTGATGTTAATTGCAATTATTCATCCAGACATCCCTGGTTGAGAAACTAGAAAATGATGAAGGCGACTCCCAAACACCTTTATCAACATGGAATAATCAGTTGCAAGGCAATCTAGTCCTCTGTTTTCTGAAATCATTAGATAGGCTGATGTATAGTAGATAGTTGATAGTTCAAGTAGATGAGAATTTTGAGCAGAACGTTTGCTTGTGATTACTTCTCTTTGTTTTTTTTTTCAACTCAAAACTATGTCTTTTTTTCATTAAGCCAGCCAAAAAGCGGAAAAAAAATAGAAACAACTGCCAACTAAACATGTACTGCTACTGCTAGTTACTCAAAGATATCAAATGGCAAGGTCCACTCTATAAGTCAATGACCAGTTCTCATAAGTACTTCGGATGCCTTTCTAAGAAGCAGAAATCCATCTCACATCCTTCACAAATTACAATAGCTTTACAAATTGCAGCTGAGCCGTTGACATGTGCTGATAAATTGTACTGTTCCTATCTCGCCCAACATGGTACACAGAGCAGCTAGAGCCAATCTTGTAACCTGTCCTGCAAAAGTTTGCTGCACCCCGTGGGTAAGATGCCACTCTAGCTGTTGATTGCAGGTATAACAACTCATAAAATTGAGACATAAGCTCTGAACCTTTTGTCACACCAATGATGAAACGGGACAAGTGAAGGATATATGATTTGCTGACTTTTCAGCATGATTGCACAACGCAGATTCAACAGGAGTACCAAGTGACTACGAACTCCCCATTGTCGCAAACGATCTATAGTTGTCAGCTTCCCTTTGCATAGTAACCACATATCAAATGCAAAACAAGGCATGCCATTCTTCTACCACACTAAGCAAATGCTTTTTCAACTCTTTAATTGCAGATTTGACTATTACTGCCCAAATGGATTCAATTTCCATACAACTCTATCTTGCTATCTTAACATTTGGTACAAAAGTCACAGAGGTGCATTGATGAAGTCTTTGAGCCTCATTTGTAAATCTTCTGCCTACAGGCCACTTCCAAACCCCATCCCCAATGAAGTTTCCACCTTAGCAGGTCTACTCCCAGAAGCTTGTATCAATCCAATCCGTCTGAATATTTCATCAATTACGGACAACTGGGAGGCCATTATAAAGTGCCCCTACCACCCTGAACCTAAATGCACATTCTAACAACAAATCTTTTGTACATTATCTTCCTCCAAACTCAGCTGAAAGCATTTTGAACTTTCAAATCCCAAAAGTATCTGCCCTTGATCAGAACTGCGTGTACCCATTTAACCTAAAGGGCATCCATTTAGTGCATATATTCCACAAATGTTTCAAAATAAGGCACGTGTTTCTAATTTCAAGTCAATATGTAACCCCAGTCAAACTTCTTAATAATAGGCTTGCAAATTTCCTTCCAAGCCACGTTTGCACCATAATGTACCTTGTCCGTTCCTGCCCAAAGACCGTTGATTGAATCGGACTATTAATTAAACCGGCGAGGCATTCGAGTCAGAGTTCAACCAGTCAAATCGGTTCAACCCTGGTTCAATGAATTTTTTTAAAAATAATTTATATAAATATATATGCACAAAATAAGACATCCAATGGACTAATTTAAGACTTTATATGATGAAAAGTTTAACATTTTCAAAGAATTTTGATTTTCAAAAATAAAAATTTTAAATTATAAGTTGAAAAAAATAAATTTTATCTCAATCTCAATTGTATCTACCAAAAACATAATCTTAAATCCAACCCAAAAATACCACAATATTTTGAAATTATACAAAATTTACGTCTATGGGAATTAGCCATTGTGAGCTTAAATTTTAATTCATGTTTTTGGGATTTAGAGATGGCAGCTTAAAAAAAAAAAGAAGTTTGGAGTTTGGAGAATGTCAGAAAAATCGAAAATAGAGATGCAAACTTGATAAGAGGCAAAAATGAGAAGAAAGTGAATGGTTGTGGCATCTAATAGTTAGTCTTTAGGGTTAAAGATAACCTATTCTTTTTTTAATTTTTTTCAATTTAATAGACAAAAAAAATCTTCAGACTGCATGATTTACGAGACATACTATTAATGATTAGATTTGATAGAGTTAACAAAATGAGAAGAAGCCCTTGAACAAACCAAAAAAAAATGAGAAGCAGAATGTAATCTCTTCAAACAAGACAAAATGAGAAGAAGCCCTCGAACAAACAAAAAAAAATTGCAAATCAAGAAAGAAACTACAATCCATCCAAAGAAAAAATAAAAAAGCTTAACATACACACACAAGCAGAAAAGAAAACTTCAAAAGATTAAACGAAATAGATGGAAGAAAACATCAATAAATTAAAATTAAAGAGGTTGGATTAAAAAGGAGATGACAAAAGAAAAGAGAACAGAGAGAGTTGAAGATAAGAAAAAAAGTCATAAGAGGATGAGATTTTGTAGGGAAAACGGAGGAAAGAAAGTTAGAGGTTTGAAGGGGCAGCTGCTAATGGTTTTTAGGGTATAGAGGCTTCTTCTTCTTTTTTCGCCTTAGTTAGTAAGTTTTATATAAATGTGTTATCACACGATACTCACCGGATGTGACGGTGCAGTGGTTACTATGTGGACTTCTATAACAAAGGCCCCAAGTTCGATTCTTGGCAACCTCATAGAATTTAGTATTTTGCAAAACTTAAAAAAAAATTGAGGGGAAAATTGAAAATTCGGAATTACTGGCTCGATCGGGTTTACTAGTTTTGACAAGTTTGACCGATTTTGACCGGTTTATTTGTCACTTTTGGCTTTAGTATAGAATCAGACCGGTGTCATGATCGATTCACGATTCAACCGGTTGACCCACCCAATCTGGTCCGATTTTAAAAACATTGCCTCTAGGTAGAACAAAGAAACTTGACCAAAATACATGTATGCTGCTAACTCCAAACATTTGTAAGCTATTAGCAGCCCATGCCAGAATTTTGCTTTGCAATTTGCTAATAAGCACTTTAGTCAATCTAGTGGTAATCAATGGAATCCCCAAATATCGTACAGGAAGAACTCCACTGCCATACCATAAGCTCACTTAATTGTTTAGCATGCCCTTCATCTACCCGAGGAAAAGAACAATGCATTTCTAAAAATTGGGAATTAAGCCTGACAACCAACTTAATTCAGATAAAAACTGTAAAATCACCATGCATGAAATTAAGATCAAATATACCCACCGATGCACAATTAATATGAAAATCAAAACCCATAAGCTCAATCTATTGTCTAAAAACCATAGATAACACCTTCACAACAATCAAAGAATAAATATGAAAAAATGGGATCTTCTTGACCAAGGCCTCTTTTGTTTATGTGTGGTTTTGTCCCATGTCATTTTTTGTACAAGCGAGTCTTTCTCTTAGTTGGCTATAAATAGAATAGGTCTGAAATGAAATTAAATACACCAAATCCTATGGCATGTGTTGATGTCGATTCCAGTGCACCATGTGCTGATGTCGATTCCAGTGCACTTGCTATCGGCTGCGGTATTACCGGCCTCGGTGTTCAAACTGCTGGAAAAGGTTTGTGCCAACTTCCTATGGGGTGCTTCAGACGATGGAATGAAGTATCATTGGATTGGCTGGTCTCAGTTATGCTATCCGGTTGAGGAGGGCGGAGTGGGCCTTAGACGGTTACGTGATATTTATGAGGCCTTCTCTTACAAGCTATGGTGGCAGTTTCGGGCTGGGTCATCACTCTGGGCGAGATTTATGCAAGCTAAGTATTGTAGAGACCTTCACCCGTGCCAGGTTCAACTGAGTAGATGCGCCTCCGGTACTTGGAGGAGAATGCTAAACATTAGCAGGCAAGTGGAGTTTTCTCTAATCTGGCAGGTCCAGGATGGCGGCTCATGTCATTTCTAGTACGATAATTGGTTGGGGAATGGTGCGCTGTTCCTCAAAGCTACGGTGATCACTGCCCTCTCGTTCAAAGATTTCATTGAGAATGGGAAATGGAGTATCCATCTGTTATCACGAGTCCTCCCCTGGATTTACTTCCTTCTGTATTGCTCCACTCGGTCCCCCGAGGAGGGCGTGCAAATGAGTTCATATGGATTTTAACGTCGTCTGGCAAATTCACTCTTGCATCGGCTTTCGAGGAGGTACGCCAAGCCCACAACTCTTTGTTCGTACATTCCCAAATTTGGCACCACAGAATCCCGTCGAAAATATCCATCTTCATGCTGCGATTGCTATGTCGGAGGTTGCCATTCCCCGACGTCTTGGGCAGGATGGGGTTTCAGATGCCTTCAAAATGTTTGTGTTGTCCCAATAGAGCAATAGAGACGGTGGAGCATGTCTTTTCCGAGGGACGGTGTGCTACAGCGGTATGGAACTACTTTGCTGGCATGTGTGGGCTTACGCAAGTAGGGTCATCTCTGAGGACTAGGGTAGTGGCTTGGTGGTTGTCACCACCAAGGGCAGAGAAAAGGCAACTTTTATTCACAATAATGCCTAGTTTCATTTGCTGGCACATCTGGAGGGCGAGGAACGGAGCATTTTTCGAAGGTACCGGGATGCAACCGGCTAATATCTGTCAAGCTGTTATCTCAGATATCACGTTAGGTTTGGAGAATCACTTTAATATCAAGTTGGGGTGGGTCTCTTTTCCTCAGCTATATGACTGGTCTGGGCAACAAGGCGGCGGCATTAGAGTGGAGATCGTGAGGTGGAGGGCAAAAGAGACGGGTTGCCTAACGCTGAACACGGATGGCTGTTCCAAGGGCAACCCAGGATGGAGTGGCAGCGGCGGGGTCTTGCGAGATTCTTTAGGAAGGCCTATAGTGGCTTTCTCTGCGTTCTTTGGTAAGAGGTTGAGTTTGCACGCGGAGGCCCTTGCTTTGCTAACTGGACTTCAGTTGTGTGTGGAGAAGGGGTTCACCAGGGTGGAGATTCAATCAGATTCCCAGGTATTGGTGGGAATACTTCAGCGTCGGTTCAGATGCCCGTGGCGGATCCGGAACGAGGTGGATCAAATCTGGGAACTGGTAGCAGACGTAGCTCGAATTTCTCATTGCTTCAAAGCAGCGAACCGAGTGGCAGATATTCTTGCCAATGTGGGTGTCTCTCATCAGCACCAGCCTTGTGTTATCTATGAACATATTCACACGTTCCCAAAGTTGGCAAGGGGAGAGGTTCGTCTAGACAGGTTGGGCATGTCATCGATTAGGAGGATAAGAGGGGCAAGTGTGCCAGTAAGGCGTGGTGGGGAAACTTTGTAGTTGTGGCTCTTTTATTTGATGCATTAAATAAATAAAAACATTTATATTTAAAAAAAAATCACCAAATCCAGAGAGTTTTAATGAGTTATTTGGGCATTTGGATTATTAAACCTTTTGGTAATAAAATTATTTCGGACTCTCTTGTGTTTTAAAATTAGGTGCTTTTGGATTTAGAACTCTTTCCTAAGGTTTTTGTACACTTTTCTTCATAGTGAAATTCTGGTCCTCCTTTGCCAGCAAACGTAGGCCAATTTGATCGAACTATATAAATTTGATCGAGATGTGGTACCTCAAGATGGAGGCTATTTTGGTTCAAGGTGGAGTATGATTCAGCAATATAGGGAGTTGAGAAAAGGCCCAAAAAATGTGATAGATGCGAACTTTGCTGAAATGGATAAGAAGGCTAGATCCAGTATTATCTTAAATCTCTCTAACGAGATTTTGTGAGAGGTAGCCATTGAAATTTCATCTAAGGCCATGTGAGACAATTTTAAGGATTTGTATATGAAGAGGACAGCTAAGAATCGGTTTTATTTAAAGTAACGTCCATATATGTTTCAGATGACTGAAAGTACATCTATACTCTCAGATCTTGAAAAATTTGTTTCCATTATAATGAATTTGGAAAATATAGATTCGAAAATTGATGGTAAGGATTAGATCCTATTACTTTTGTGTTCCCTTTCCAATTCCTTTAAATATTTTCACGATACTATAATTTATGAAAAAAATAATAATTTTGTATTGAAAAATTAATCTGCATTAAAATTTAAAGAGCAGATAGATAAAGATATCACCAAAGAAATTAATAGAGGTCAGGTCGAAGGCCTGGTTGCTAGTGTAAGGATCGAAGACAACTTAAGAAGAGAATGAATTAGGTTGATTATAAAACTAATCAAGTTATAGGCAATTTTTGCTCAATATAAAATTTACCCTCTTTTCTTAAGTGATCACACAATGAATCAATCAATGAAGGAACAATATCACTTAAGAGAAGTAGAAGATATAAGCAATTTAAAGATTACACGATAACAATAAGTAACTAAGAAGGGAAGAATTACAAACAAATTGACTACCAAGCTCCTCTTGAGCTTGTAGGTCAATTCAAATAAGTTTTTTCAAATTGATGAAATACAACCAATCTTGTGTACAAAGGAAGGCTCACTTCCTCTTTGCCCCAAATCTCACTCGGTCAAGTTAGAAAGTTTTACTATCCCTCAGGACAACCCTCTCAGAGCTACACTATTGAAGTATTCACTCACAAATGAAAAGTTTACAATGAACTTCACACCACTAAGATTGCAAATCTTCTTTGGTGAGTGTTTTCTCACTAAAACTACTATAGATCTTTTGTATCTTCAGTGTGCAAAAGTTATTTGGAGTTTCTGACCATACTCTATTTATAGGAAACCAAGAAAGTGCTTCATTAATGCTTCTAACGGATAGAAAGTAGCTGAAGAGTCAACTAGCCGTTGGGAGTGTCAGACGTCTGTACTCTTGTTTTTTGCGTCCGACAGCAGGCAATGAGTTTGAAAAAAAAATTTCAATTCTATTGGACGTCCGGCATTGTCTTTGTGAGCGTCCGACAACTTTCGTCGAGTTTGAAGGATCCTATTGGACGTCAGGTACTTCCGTCCAATAGCAGACAAAGAGTTTGAAGGATTCTATCAGACATCCGATGCTTGCATCCGATCGAGGTTAGTAAGTTAGGGGAAATGTCTTATTTCCTTCGGACGTCCGGTGATGGAGTTCTTCATGCGTCCGAAATTGCGCAATGATTATCGGATATCCGATCCTGTCTTCACAAGCATCCGACAGCTTTCAGCAACTTTTGTTTCTTTCAATTGCACTTGATTTTTGAATCTGATTTGCTTCATAACTGAAAATATATCTTGAAGAGATATTAGTATCATCCATTTGTTTTGTAAACATCAAAAGTTAAGGACTAAGATCAACATTCTACCCCTTTTTGATGATGACAAAACAATGGATGGAAGAAAGAAAAAAGATTGAGCATAAGCTCCCCCTTACTCATTGTATCCATTTCTCCCCCTTTTTATCTTCATAAGATGAGAGTAAAAAATAGAAATCATAATCCAGCAACAAAAACAGAGAATCCAATATTCCAAACAAAAACAGAAAAACGATACCAGAATTCAGCAATTATCAACAAACTAACATTCAGCAATTATCAGCCAAAAATTAGAAAATTGATACCAAACTGAGAAATAACAATCAAAATAATTATAAAAACAAATCATCATTAGATCAGCATTATTCTTTTCTTTCCCTTTTTTTCATCGTAAAAATTCAGTAATATCCAAAAATATCAAGGAAAACTCAGTTCAAAACATCAGAAACATCAAAAGAAAATTACAAAAGAACATTATGAACAAGAATCTCACCAATCTTACCAATATCTCCTATTCCAATTGTTTTAGTTTTCATATCATCTCCAAATGTCACTTGCCACAAGATTTTGACTGGAGTTTTGATACATTGTGATGGATCACCGGTCATGTGTCTTGAACATTCACTGTCTATGAACCACTTTGATTCCTTAATAATGTTCACCAAATTCACCTACTCAAAAGTTCAAGAACTAATATTTGGTATCCAAAAATTTTTAGATTCTTGAGAGTTAGTATCATGTCTAATTTTCCAAATGCATTTCATGCGTCTTCTCATGTTCTTCCTCACATAGCAATTACTTTTCATATGATCTTTTTGACAATAAAAATTACACATAACCAACGAATTATTTGCATAAACAGGTTTAACAAATCTTACTTGTCTTTTCTTATAAACAGCAAAATCATTTGCACCAGAATTTATCTTCTTCTCATAAGTGCCAAGATCAGTCTTTGATTCATTCCTTTGAAAACAGTCTTATTTTTTATTTTGGAGCAATTTATTTAAATTATTCATTCTTCTTTTCAAATCACGTTGTTCCTTTTTGAACATTTGACAAAGTTTTATTTTTCTATCAAGTTTATTTTGTAAATCAATCTCATTCTTTTTCAAGAAATCATTTTCAGTTTTCAGATTTTTGTTTTCTTGAAAAATGCGTGTATTATCCTGAAGAAAAAAACTGATTTTGTGTTTTGATTTCTTGTTTTTAGCATAAGATTCTTTCAAATTATCATGCAACTTTTTAATGAAAAATTCAAGACCATCATCAGTTTCATCATCACTTTCAAATTGAGGGTTGGAAGTTGTTACCTCATTATCTTCAATAGTCATAAAAGTCGATTGAGCAGATCTTCTTTCTCTTCAATTTCACCATCGGAGTTGCACTCATTCCATGTGAATTGGAAGTTGTTGAATCTTGATTTTCTTCCTTCTTTCTTCTTCTTCATTGGACACTCACTCATGTAGTGTCCAAGTTGGCTGCATTCATAGCATTTGTCACTCACTCATGTAATTCTCCTGCTTATGGTTGGAATAATCAATGTACTTATAGTGATAATTCATATTTTTATGATCACCAACCTGAAAGTGTCCAATATGAATCAAAACCATCTTGGGAGTTGGCAATAGAGAAGTTAGCTAATACACATCTACCTTGGGAGTTAGAAAGTGAACCATTAGCTAATGATTCTAATGCATCTTGGGAGCTAGCTGTAGAAAATTTTTCTAATCAATTTGATTTAGCAATAGAAAAGCTAGCAAATGCAACTTCCGATCGTTTTGATAGGATTGAGGAAAGAATAGATGAATTAGCTTCTCACTTTGGTCGAATACATGAGCAATTGAATGCATTGTGTGAAGTTATTTCCTCTAATAATGTGCAAAATGATCCTAGCATGAATGATGGGAATGTTGTATGTGAAAATGGGTTGCATTTTGATGAAAATGATGAATCTCAATTGTGTTTCAATGAGCAAATGTCCATTTCACATGATAATATCTTTGGAACTAACTTTGAGCCTCAAGAGGTGAGTTTTAATGACTCATTTTTCACCCCTCTTGAGGAGTGCATTGAAAGTATAGGTTCTAAAGGTATTCCTGCCCAAGATACTCTCATGACATTTCCTTTGGTAAGTTCTCAAGTGGTGCATATTCAAGGTAATATCTATGGAACACTTGGAATATGTAAGTCACTTCCATCTCTCAGATCATTAGTTCATGTGGCTTTTTCTATTAAGTCACCTTACAATGATCCACCAAGGCCTAAAATGGTGGATTATTCGTTAACTAAGCCTCCTTGAAAAATGAGGTGATATAGTCAAGCTATTGACTTTAAAGAAGCGCTTATTGGGAGGCAACCCAATGCTTGTTTAAGTTGGTGTTACTTTGGAGTGATTTTATGTTTAAAGTATAAGTTTGAGTTATTTTGTTATTTTTCATTTGTAGGTTTTGGAAAAAGATGCAAAAGTGACCAAATGAGGTGAAAAAGGCGAAGTTTGATCAAAGATCTCAATACCTCAAATTCAGTAATTATGGTTTTTGATGCATTAAAGAGGTTTAGAATGCATGTTTAGATCATTTTACATGTGTGTGAATGGTTTATTTTGACATAGAAATGATCTAGGGTGTATTTTGAAGAATTGAGGTCAAACTGAAAATTGCAAAAATTCTGCAATAAGTGCAGATTCAATGGATCCAAGGCCTCGGATCCATATGGATCCGAGGCCTCGGATCCACTTCTGCAATCAGAGAAAAACTTCGAGCTTCTTGATCCGAGCTCGGATCCGTATGGATCCAAGGCCTCGGATCCACTTCTGCAATCAGAAAAAATTCGAGCTTCTTGATCCGAGCTCACTTATCATGATCCGACCTCGGATCCTTTCAAAAACGACCTCGGATCCTTTCCAAACGAAGCCTCGGACCACTTTTCCTCATTCTTCCCTCTTTTTCCTCCTTCAACTCCACTTTTCTTCTTGTTGGTTGCAAGCTTTTATTCTTAAGAATTGTATTTTTGTTTTTTTTTCAAGGTGCATTAATTGAAGTCTCCATTCTTTCAAGTAAAGTTGGAAATTCATCACATTGCCATGGATTCGGATCGCGCAAGTTCATTAGGGGAGTATTACTTTCTCTTATTTTCGTTATTTTTCCTTTCTCACATTGAGGACAATGTGAAGTTTAAGTGTGGGGGAGGAAAGTATTGAACTTGCATTTACTTGCCATGTGATGATATTTTGTGGATTTAAATGCTTAGAAATGTTGGAATTATGTTTGAACTATTTGCCATGTGGATAATTTGCTTGAAATTGGATTTGTTGGCACAGAGTTTTCATCCATTTATAAGGAGAAACTCTGTAAAAAAAAAATTTTCTAAAATCTTTTCCAATATTTCACTATGGCCCAAAAGTTCTTCAAATTTTTGTATTTTCATTCAAAAAGGGCTAATTTGTTCCAACTTTAAATGTTTATATTCTTCCAATTGTTGAAACTTTATATGTATGTTGGAAGGTTTAGTCCTCATTTAACTTGGAAATAGTATTATGCAATTAGAATTTTTACATTTTAGAAAGTATATTTGGTAAAGTGAGGAAAATTATGCCTATAATTTTACATGTTTAATGAGATTTCTTCTCTTTACTTAATTTTGCAAGTAAGTGATTGATATAGTCGATAAAGGTTATATTCCTCCTTTGATTATTCTTATATATTTTCTAAGAGGGGTTATCTATTTATTGTCCTTTATTTCTGAAAAAGAAAAAAAAAAGAGAAAGTAAATAAAAATTGTTCTACTCCAATGATTCATGTACCGAGTAACCGGGGGTTGGCATCAACAAATGTCGACATTCGCGTAAAAAGGTACTTGAATTAAGAGTATGCATAGCAACTTGAATAAGTGAAATGTTGAGTAACCGGGGATCTTCACCTAAAAGTGTCGATTTTCGCGTAAAAAGGCATTCTCACTATTTAAGTAAAATTTGTGTGAATAAATCCCTCTTAGTTATAGAATTTTGAGAAAAAGATGATTATAGGAGGAGGAAAGCTATAAATTGACTATGTGATTTGCTTATTTGTAAAATTAAGTTAGGGTAAGAGATTAAGTTTAACTTGTTGAATTTAGGGTATAATTATCTTTCCTTTACTTGATATTATAAGTATTTAGTGTAAATTGAATAATTGTATAATGATTATTTTCCAAGTTTTGAGGAATTAAATTGGACAAAGTGCATATATTGTTTCACCTCTTGAATCATTGCATTTGATTATGTGTGAATTGCTTGAGGACAAGCAATGATTTAAGTGTGGGGGAGTTTGATAAGTGACTAATTTACGTAATAATTGTATGACATTTTATATTATTTTTAGTCACTTTGGTTATATTATTGGAAGAATATGAATCATTTTGGTTATAATTGGTGAAAAATGCTTTTAAGTGATTAAATGAGGTTTTTATCACTTTTTACTTGGATTTTGTGTATTTTGACAGTTTTGACACATTTTCGTATTTCGGCTATAACTTGAGCTACAATGATCAGATTAAGATGATTCTTGAACCAATTTGAAGATAAGATATAGATCTACAATTTTGGTGAAGACATCTAAATCCAGTTTGAAGGTTTTCCAGGTCAAAATGCCGAATTACAATAGCAAATTTCTACTGGTCGAAACTGGAACAGGGCAATGAGCAGGTAAGGGTATTTCAGTCATTTCTCAGCCTACACAGATCCAAATGAGGTGATTCTTGATGCATTGGAAAGCTAACTCAAAGGGCTACAAGTTTTATGTTTTGGTCAAGAGCTAAATCAGCTTTTATCATCAAGAAAAGATCGGTTGAAGTTGGACCAAAAACAGAGCAAGTGATCCACACTCGGATCCACTATTCATCCGAACCCTCGGTTGTTTCTGGGTTAGTGGATCCGAGCTCGGATCCATACGGATCCGAGGTACTGTAGCAGCTCGGATCACAGGTCAGAAAAGGCTGCTCTGTACGCGTAAAACTCAATTTCACCTCCACCAACTCACATTGGATGCTATACATGTGAGAAACATTCCCAGCTGTAAAAGGGAGATGTAATCCTCATTTCTTGACCACCTTTCATCATTAAATAGCAAAATGCATTGCAAAAATAGGAGATGGGGAGTTCATAGAGAAATATAGAGAGACATACGGGAGAAGCTGGAAGCTGCAGAAATGTAGCTCTTTCATCTCTCTAGTGTTAGTTTCGCTTAGTATAGAGTAGTGTAGCTTTCCATTCTTGTTTATTATCTAGATTAGGATGAAGATGGAGGATGAAGAAGGCAAGGAAGAAAGCTCATGTGACAAGGGTTGTATTCCTTCCAAACTCTTTATCTTTTGTATTTGATTCCAAATTTAGTTAATATACAAGTTCTGGATTTTGTGTTCAATATGTGTTTCTAAAGTTTATACCTTGGGTTTGGTTGAACTTTCTATAATTGTTAGTGTTTATTATTTGGTTATTTGACTGCTATGATTTGAGCAAGTTATTTAGCACTTCAGCTCTTGAAATCATGATTAATCTGGTACCATTAATTGTGATTATCTAAGGTGTTGTTTCTGCAATGAAAATTGAGATTTAACACTAGTTCAAGAAGTGCTAAACATAGGGAGTACACTCACGAAAGTAGAGGTGCACTTATGTGGTTTTTAGTGATTCATTTCATGTAATTTCATTGAAGAAATGAACTTGCAGCTAATTTCATAACCATGAAAATAGGTATGGATTAGTTATGAGTATAGTTGATTCACTACGAAAGTAGGATTCAAATGCATAAGGAAATTACACCATAATTAGCCTAAATGTAGTAATTAATGATCCAAATATAGCACTTGCATGAGTAGTTAGGGATACCACAACCCAAGGAGCTTTTATTTGCTATTTTGTATAATTTGAGTAGGTAAAATTTGTTATAATTCATTGATAGTCTAAATAATAGAGAAGCTTTAGTAGTACCGGTAATTGCAATCTTCCTTGTGGGATCGACCCTTAATACCCTATACTCGCTCACGATTCGTATACTTGCGATAAATCGCGTGTGGGGTGTTTAGGAGTTTATAAATGTAAAACTTGATTAGAATGAGGCAAAATTGATATGTATACCCTGCGCCCGTCAAGTTTTTGGCGCCGTTGCCGGGGAAGATTTGGCAATATCGGTGTGAAAAACAACTTTATTAATTTAGACAATTTCACTTGTTTTTGTTGGTTAAGGTCTTGTTTGTTTTGAGTCTTGTTGAGTCTTTTATGTTTAATGTCTTGTTTTTGTATGTTTAAAGTCATCTATTCTTCTTGACTAAACTTGTTTTTGAGCTACTTTGAGAGCATGTTTAGGGGATCAAGGAGAGTAGAAAACAGGGGAGGACAATGCTTGAGAAATGTAGGTTTGACAATGGATGGTTACCAAGTGCAAAGCTCCTTCAACAGAGGTAACCAAGAATTTACTGAATGTATGTCTTTTGAAGATGGTTTAAGGTGCTTAAAGGCAAAATTTGATGTAATTAAGTTACAAGTTCAAATGGACACCATGATGCATGAAATTGAGCAGAGAAGGAATGTTAATGCTTTTAATTCTTATCATGTGATTTGTGACTTGTGTGGAGGTTATCATGCTACTAATACATGTATGCAAGCACAAAATGTGGATTATTATGATGAATTAGAGCATTACAATCCTTGTTTTGATCAATATAGTGCTAATTGGAGTAATTCTCCTGCTTATGGTTGGAATAATCAATGTACTTATAGTGATAATTCATATTTTTATGATCACCAACCTGAAAGTGTCCAATATGAATCAAAACCATCTTGGGAGTTGGCAATAGAGAAGTTAGCTAATACACATCTACCTTGGGAGTTAGAAAGTGAACCATTAGCTAATGATTCTAATGCATCTTGGGAGCTAGCTGTAGAAAATTTTTCTAATCAATTTGATTTAGCAATAGAAAAGCTAGCAAATGCAACTTCCGATCGTTTTGATAGGATTGAGGAAAGAATAGATGAATTAGCTTCTCACTTTGGTCGAATACATGAGCAATTGAATGCATTGTGTGAAGTTATTTCCTCTAATAATGTGCAAAATGATCCTAGCATGAATGATGGGAATGTTGTATGTGAAAATGGGTTGCATTTTGATGAAAATGATGAATCTCAATTGTGTTTCAATGAGCAAATGTCCATTTCACATGATAATATCTTTGGAACTAACTTTGAGCCTCAAGAGGTGAGTTTTAATGACTCATTTTTCACCCCTCTTGAGGAGTGCATTGAAAGTATAGGTTCTAAAGGTATTCCTGCCCAAGATACTCTCATGACATTTCCTTTGGTAAGTTCTCAAGTGGTGCATATTCAAGGTAATATCTATGGAACACTTGGAATATGTAAGTCACTTCCATCTCTCAGATCATTAGTTCATGTGGCTTTTTCTATTAAGTCACCTTACAATGATCCACCAAGGCCTAAAATGGTGGATTATTCGTTAACTAAGCCTCCTTGAAAAATGAGGTGATATAGTCAAGCTATTGACTTTAAAGAAGCGCTTATTGGGAGGCAACCCAATGCTTGTTTAAGTTGGTGTTACTTTGGAGTGATTTTATGTTTAAAGTATAAGTTTGAGTTATTTTGTTATTTTTCATTTGTAGGTTTTGGAAAAAGATGCAAAAGTGACCAAATGAGGTGAAAAAGGCGAAGTTTGATCAAAGATCTCAATACCTCAAATTCAGTAATTATGGTTTTTGATGCATTAAAGAGGTTTAGAATGCATGTTTAGATCATTTTACATGTGTGTGAATGGTTTATTTTGACATAGAAATGATCTAGGGTGTATTTTGAAGAATTGAGGTCAAACTGAAAATTGCAAAAATTCTGCAATAAGTGCAGATTCAATGGATCCAAGGCCTCGGATCCATATGGATCCAAGGCCTCGGATCCACTTCTGCAATCAGAGAAAAACTTCGAGCTTCTTGATCCGAGCTCGGATCCGTATGGATCCAAGGCCTCGGATCCACTTCTGCAATCAGAAAAAATTCGAGCTTCTTGATCCGAGCTCACTTATCATGATCCGACCTCGGATCCTTTCAAAAACGACCTCGGATCCTTTCCAAACGAAGCCTCGGACCACTTTTCCTCATTCTTCCCTCTTTTTCCTCCTTCAACTCCACTTTTCTTCTTGTTGGTTGCAAGCTTTTATTCTTAAGAATTGTATTTTTGTTTTTTTTTTCAAGGTGCATTAATTGAAGTCTCCATTCTTTCAAGTAAAGTTGGAAATTCATCACATTGCCATGGATTCGGATCGCGCAAGTTCATTAGGGGAGTATTACTTTCTCTTATTTTCGTTATTTTTCCTTTCTCACATTGAGGACAATGTGAAGTTTAAGTGTGGGGGAGGAAAGTATTGAACTTGCATTTACTTGCCATGTGATGATATTTTGTGGATTTAAATGCTTAGAAATGTTGGAATTATGTTTGAACTATTTGCCATGTGGATAATTTGCTTGAAATTGGATTTGTTGGCACAGAGTTTTCATCCATTTATAAGGAGAAACTCTGTAAAAAAAAAAATTTCTAAAATCTTTTCCAATATTTCACTATGGCCCAAAAGTTCTTCAAATTTTTGTATTTTCATTCAAAAAGGGCTAATTTGTTCCAACTTTAAATGTTTATATTCTTCCAATTGTTGAAACTTTATATGTATGTTGGAAGGTTTAGTCCTCATTTAACTTGGAAATAGTATTATGCAATTAGAATTTTTACATTTTAGAAAGTATATTTGGTAAAGTGAGGAAAATTATGCCTATAATTTTACATGTTTAATGAGATTTCTTCTCTTTACTTAATTTTGCAAGTAAGTGATTGATATAGTCGATAAAGGTTATATTCCTCCTTTGATTATTCTTATATATTTTCTAAGAGGGGTTATCTATTTATTGTCCTTTATTTCTGAAAAAGAAAAAAAAAAGAGAAAGTAAATAAAAATTGTTCTACTCCAATGATTCATGTACCGAGTAACCGGGGGTTGGCATCAACAAATGTCGACATTCGCGTAAAAAGGTACTTGAATTAAGAGTATGCATAGCAACTTGAATAAGTGAAATGTTGAGTAACCGGGGATCTTCACCTAAAAGTGTCGATTTTCGCGTAAAAAGGCATTCTCACTATTTAAGTAAAATTTGTGTGAATAAATCCCTCTTAGTTATAGAATTTTGAGAAAAAGATGATTATAGGAGGAGGAAAGCTATAAATTGACTATGTGATTTGCTTATTTGTAAAATTAAGTTAGGGTAAGAGATTAAGTTTAACTTGTTGAATTTAGGGTATAATTATCTTTCCTTTACTTGATATTATAAGTATTTAGTGTAAATTGAATAATTGTATAATGATTATTTTCCAAGTTTTGAGGAATTAAATTGGACAAAGTGCATATATTGTTTCACCTCTTGAATCATTGCATTTGATTATGTGTGAATTGCTTGAGGACAAGCAATGATTTAAGTGTGGGGGAGTTTGATAAGTGACTAATTTACGTAATAATTGTATGACATTTTATATTATTTTTAGTCACTTTGGTTATATTATTGGAAGAATATGAATCATTTTGGCTATAATTGGTGAAAAATGCTTTTAAGTGATTAAATGAGGTTTTTATCACTTTTTACTTGGATTTTGTGTATTTTGACAGTTTTGACACATTTTCGTATTTCGGCTATAACTTGAGCTACAATGATCAGATTAAGATGATTCTTGAACCAATTTGAATATAAGATATAGATCTACAACTTTGGTGAAGACATCTAAATCCAGTTTGAAGGTTTTCCAGGTCAAAATGCCGAATTACAATAGCAAATTTCTACTGGTCGAAACTGGAACAGGGCAATGAGCAGGTAAGGGTATTTCAGTCATTTCTCAGCCTACACAGATCCAAATGAGGTGATTCTTGATGCATTGGAAAGCTAACTCAAAGGGCTACAAGTTTTATGTTTTGGTCAAGAGCTAAATCAGCTTTTATCATCAAGAAAAGATCGGTTGAAGTTGGACCAAAAACAGAGCAAGTGATCCACACTCGGATCCACTATTCATCCGAACCCTCGGTTGTTTCTGGGTTAGTGGATCCGAGCTCGGATCCATACGGATCCGAGGTACTGTAGCAGCTCGGATCACAGGTCAGAAAAGGCTGCTCTGTACGCGTAAAACTCAATTTCACCTCCACCAACTCACATTGGATGCTATACATGTGAGAAACATTCCCAGCTGTAAAAGGGAGATGTAATCCTCATTTCTTGACCACCTTTCATCATTAAATAGCAAAATGCATTGCAAAAATAGGAGATGGGGAGTTCATAGAGAAATATAGAGAGACATACGGGAGAAGCTGGAAGCTGCAGAAATGTAGCTCTTTCATCTCTCTAGTGTTAGTTTAGCTTAGTATAGAGTAGTGTAGCTTTCCATTCTTGTTTATTATCTAGATTAGGATGAAGATGGAGGATGAAGAAGGCAAGGAAGAAAGCTCATGTGACAAGGGTTGTATTCCTTCCAAACTCTTTATCTTTTGTATTTGATTCCAAATTTAGTTAATATACAAGTTCTGGATTTTGTGTTCAATATGTGTTTCTAAAGTTTATACCTTGGGTTTGGTTGAACTTTCTATAATTGTTAGTGTTTATTATTTGGTTATTTGACTGCTATGATTTGAGCAAGTTATTTAGCACTTCAGCTCTTGAAATCATGATTAATCTGGTACCATTAATTGTGATTATCTAAGGTGTTGTTTCTGCAATGAAAATTGAGATTTAACACTAGTTCAAGAAGTGCTAAACATAGGGAGTACACTCACGAAAGTAGAGGTGCACTTATGTGGTTTTTAGTGATTCATTTCATGTAATTTCATTGAAGAAATGAACTTGTAGCTAATTTCATAACCATGAAAATAGGTATGGATTAGTTATGAGTATAGTTGATTCACTACGAAAGTAGGATTCAAATGCATAAGGAAATTACACCATAATTAGCCTAAATGTAGTAATTAATGATCCAAATATAGCACTTGCATGAGTAGTTAGGGATACCACAACCTAAGGAGCTTTTATTTGCTATTTTGTATAATTTGAGTAGGTAAAATTTGTTATAATTCATTGATAGTCTAAATAATAGAGAAGCTTTAGTAGTACCGGTAATTGCAATCTTCCTTGTGGGATCGACCCTTAATACCCTATACTCGCTCACGATTCGTATACTTGCGATAAATCGCGTGTGGGGTGTTTAGGAGTTTATAAATGTAAAACTTGATTAGAATGAGGCAAAATTGATATGTATACCCTGCGCCCGTCAGTGATGTCGAAAAATTTAAGGAAGTGCTCGATAGCATATCAAAACGGCTGTAGGGTTTCTCCGTCAATATGTATGTAATCTTAACAGCTTAAATACATTGTTTTCTTACGAATTTCTGCTACATTGTATATGCAATGATCCATTCTTGATATGGTGAATCCCTTTTTCTACTTCTCAAAGTCCATTTATCCAACTTGTTTATGGAAAGGGTTCCAAATTGTTCTCTCATCTCAAATTTTGTTGTCATGTAACTTCGCAACAAAGTGTTTTCAAGAGAGTCTTAGTGCGTGATGTTAATTGCAATTATTCATCCAGACATCCCTGGTTGAGAAACTAGAAAATGATGAAGGCGACTCCCAAACACCTTTATCAACATGGAATAATCAGTTGCAAGGCAATCTAGTCCTCTGTTTTCTGAAATCATTAGATAGGCTGATGTATAGTAGATAGTTGATAGTTCAAGTAGATGAGAATTTTGAGCAGAACGTTTGCTTGTGATTACTTCTCTTTGTTTTTTTTTTCAACTCAAAACTATGTCTTTTTTTCATTAAGCCAGCCAAAAAGCGGAAAAAAAATAGAAACAACTGCCAACTAAACATGTACTGCTACTGCTAGTTACTCAAAGATATCAAATGGCAAGGTCCACTCTATAAGTCAATGACCAGTTCTCATAAGTACTTCGGATGCCTTTCTAAGAAGCAGAAATCCATCTCACATCCTTCACAAATTACAATAGCTTTACAAATTGCAGCTGAGCCGTTGACATGTGCTGATAAATTGTACTGTTCCTATCTCGCCCAACATGGTACACAGAGCAGCTAGAGCCAATCTTGTAACCTGTCCTGCAAAAGTTTGCTGCACCCCGTGGGTAAGATGCCACTCTAGCTGTTGATTGCAGGTATAACAACTCATAAAATTGAGACATAAGCTCTGAACCTTTTGTCACACCAATGATGAAACGGGACAAGTGAAGGATATATGATTTGCTGACTTTTCAGCATGATTGCACAACGCAGATTCAACAGGAGTACCAAGTGACTACGAACTCCCCATTGTCGCAAACGATCTATAGTTGTCAGCTTCCCTTTGCATAGTAACCACATATCAAATGCAAAACAAGGCATGCCATTCTTCTACCACACTAAGCAAATGCTTTTTCAACTCTTTAATTGCAGATTTGACTATTACTGCCCAAATGGATTCAATTTCCATACAACTCTATCTTGCTATCTTAACATTTGGTACAAAAGTCACAGAGGTGCATTGATGAAGTCTTTGAGCCTCATTTGTAAATCTTCTGCCTACAGGCCACTTCCAAACCCCATCCCCAATGAAGTTTCCACCTTAGCAGGTCTACTCCCAGAAGCTTGTATCAATCCAATCCGTCTGAATATTTCATCAATTACGGACAACTGGGAGGCCATTATAAAGTGCCCCTACCACCCTGAACCTAAATGCACATTCTAACAACAAATCTTTTGTACATTATCTTCCTCCAAACTCAGCTGAAAGCATTTTGAACTTTCAAATCCCAAAAGTATCTGCCCTTGATCAGAACTGCGTGTACCCATTTAACCTAAAGGGCATCCATTTAGTGCATATATTCCACAAATGTTTCAAAATAAGGCACGTGTTTCTAATTTCAAGTCAATATGTAACCCCAGTCAAACTTCTTAATAATAGGCTTGCAAATTTCCTTCCAAGCCACGTTTGCACCATAATGTACCTTGTCCGTTCCTGCCCAAAGACCGTTGATTGAATCGGACTATTAATTAAACCGGCGAGGCATTCGAGTCAGAGTTCAACCAGTCAAATCGGTTCAACCCTGGTTCAATGAATTTTTTTAAAAATAATTTATATAAATATATATGCACAAAATAAGACATCCAATGGACTAATTTAAGACTTTATATGATGAAAAGTTTAACATTTTCAAAGAATTTTGATTTTCAAAAATAAAAATTTTAAATTATAAGTTGAAAAAAATAAATTTTATCTCAATCTCAATTGTATCTACCAAAAACATAATCTTAAATCCAAGCCAAAAATACCACAATATTTTGAAATTATACAAAATTTACGTCTATGGGAATTAGCCATTGTGAGCTTAAATTTTAATTCATGTTTTTGGGATTTAGAGATGGCAGCTTAAAAAAAAAAAGAAGTTTGGAGTTTGGAGAATGTCAGAAAAATCGAAAATAGAGATGCAAACTTGATAAGAGGCAAAAATGAGAAGAAAGTGAATGGTTGTGGCATCTAATAGTTAGTCTTTAGGGTTAAAGATAACCTATTCTTTTTTTAATTTTTTTCAATTTAATAGACAAAAAAAATCTTCAGACTGCATGATTTACGAGACATACTATTAATGATTAGATTTGATAGAGTTAACAAAATGAGAAGAAGCCCTTGAACAAACCAAAAAAAAATGAGAAGCAGAATGTAATCTCTTCAAACAAGACAAAATGAGAAGAAGCCCTCGAACAAACAAAAAAAAATTGCAAATCAAGAAAGAAACTACAATCCATCCAAAGAAAAAATAAAAAAGCTTAACATACACACACAAGCAGAAAAGAAAACTTCAAAAGATTAAACGAAATAGATGGAAGAAAACATCAATAAATTAAAATTAAAGAGGTTGGATTAAAAAGGAGATGACAAAAGAAAAGAGAACAGAGAGAGTTGAAGATAAGAAAAAAAGTCATAAGAGGATGAGATTTTGTAGGGAAAACGGAGGAAAGAAAGTTAGAGGTTTGAAGGGGCAGCTGCTAATGGTTTTTAGGGTATAGAGGCTTCTTCTTCTTTTTTCGCCTTAGTTAGTAAGTTTTATATAAATGTGTTATCACACGATACTCACCGGATGTGACGGTGCAGTGGTTACTATGTGGACTTCTATAACAAAGGCCCCAAGTTCGATTCTTGGCAACCTCATAGAATTTAGTATTTTGCAAAACTTAAAAAAAAATTGAGGGGAAAATTGAAAATTCGGAATTACTGGCTCGATCGGGTTTACTAGTTTTGACAAGTTTGACCGATTTTGACCGGTTTATTTGTCACTTTTGGCTTTAGTATAGAATCAGACCGGTGTCATGATCGATTCACGATTCAACCGGTTGACCCACCCAATCTGGTCCGATTTTAAAAACATTGCCTCTAGGTAGAACAAAGAAACTTGACCAAAATACATGTATGCTGCTAACTCCAAACATTTGTAAGCTATTAGCAGCCCATGCCAGAATTTTGCTTTGCAATTTGCTAATAAGCACTTTAGTCAATCTAGTGGTAATCAATGGAATCCCCAAATATCGTACAGGAAGAACTCCACTGCCATACCATAAGCTCACTTAATTGTTTAGCATGCCCTTCATCTACCCGAGGAAAAGAACAATGCATTTCTAAAAATTGGGAATTAAGCCTGACAACCAACTTAATTCAGATAAAAACTGTAAAATCACCATGCATGAAATTAAGATCAAATATACCCACCGATGCACAATTAATATGAAAATCAAAACCCATAAGCTCAATCTATTGTCTAAAAACCATAGATAACACCTTCACAACAATCAAAGAATAAATATGAAAAAATGGGATCTTCTTGACCAAGGCCTCTTTTGTTTATGTGTGGTTTTGTCCCATGTCATTTTTTGTACAAGCGAGTCTTTCTCTTAGTTGGCTATAAATAGAATAGGTCTGAAATGAAATTAAATACACCAAATCCTATGGCATGTGTTGATGTCGATTCCAGTGCACCATGTGCTGATGTCGATTCCAGTGCACTTGCTATCGGCTGCGGTATTACCGGCCTCGGTGTTCAAACTGCTGGAAAAGGTTTGTGCCAACTTCCTATGGGGTGCTTCAGACGATGGAATGAAGTATCATTGGATTGGCTGGTCTCAGTTATGCTATCCGGTTGAGGAGGGCGGAGTGGGCCTTAGACGGTTACGTGATATTTATGAGGCCTTCTCTTACAAGCTATGGTGGCAGTTTCGGGCTGGGTCATCACTCTGGGCGAGATTTATGCAAGCTAAGTATTGTAGAGACCTTCACCCGTGCCAGGTTCAACTGAGTAGATGCGCCTCCGGTACTTGGAGGAGAATGCTAAACATTAGCAGGCAAGTGGAGTTTTCTCTAATCTGGCAGGTCCAGGATGGCGGCTCATGTCATTTCTAGTACGATAATTGGTTGGGGAATGGTGCGCTGTTCCTCAAAGCTACGGTGATCCCTGCCCTCTCGTTCAAAGATTTCATTGAGAATGGGAAATGGAGTATCCATCTGTTATCACGAGTCCTCCCCTGGATTTACTTCCTTCTGTATTGCTCCACTCGGTCCCCCGAGGAGGGCGTGCAAATGAGTTCATATGGATTTTAACGTCGTCTGGCAAATTCACTCTTGCATCGGCTTTCGAGGAGGTACGCCAAGCCCACAACTCTTTGTTCGTACATTCCCAAATTTGGCACCACAGAATCCCGTCGAAAATATCCATCTTCATGCTGCGATTGCTATGTCGGAGGTTGCCATTCCCCGACGTCTTGGGCAGGATGGGGTTTCAGATGCCTTCAAAATGTTTGTGTTGTCCCAATAGAGCAATAGAGACGGTGGAGCATGTCTTTTCCGAGGGACGGTGTGCTACAGCGGTATGGAACTACTTTGCTGGCATGTGTGGGCTTACGCAAGTAGGGTCATCTCTGAGGACTAGGGTAGTGGCTTGGTGGTTGTCACCACCAAGGGCAGAGAAAAGGCAACTTTTATTCACAATAATGCCTAGTTTCATTTGCTGGCACATCTGGAGGGCGAGGAACGGAGCATTTTTCGAAGGTACCGGGATGCAACCGGCTAATATCTGTCAAGCTGTTATCTCAGATATCACGTTAGGTTTGGAGAATCACTTTAATATCAAGTTGGGGTGGGTCTCTTTTCCTCAGCTATATGACTGGTCTGGGCAACAAGGCGGCGGCATTAGAGTGGAGATCGTGAGGTGGAGGGCAAAAGAGACGGGTTGCCTAACGCTGAACACGGATGGCTGTTCCAAGGGCAACCCAGGATGGAGTGGCAGCGGCGGGGTCTTGCGAGATTCTTTAGGAAGGCCTATAGTGGCTTTCTCTGCGTTCTTTGGTAAGAGGTTGAGTTTGCACGCGGAGGCCCTTGCTTTGCTAACTGGACTTCAGTTGTGTGTGGAGAAGGGGTTCACCAGGGTGGAGATTCAATCAGATTCCCAGGTATTGGTGGGAATACTTCAGCGTCGGTTCAGATGCCCGTGGCGGATCCGGAACGAGGTGGATCAAATCTGGGAACTGGTAGCAGACGTAGCTCGAATTTCTCATTGCTTCAAAGCAGCGAACCGAGTGGCAGATATTCTTGCCAATGTGGGTGTCTCTCATCAGCACCAGCCTTGTGTTATCTATGAACATATTCACACGTTCCCAAAGTTGGCAAGGGGAGAGGTTCGTCTAGACAGGTTGGGCATGTCATCGATTAGGAGGATAAGAGGGGCAAGTGTGCCAGTAAGGCGTGGTGGGGAAACTTTGTAGTTGTGGCTCTTTTATTTGATGCATTAAATAAATAAAAACATTTATATTTAAAAAAAAATCACCAAATCCAGAGAGTTTTAATGAGTTATTTGGGCATTTGGATTATTAAACCTTTTGGTAATAAAATTATTTCGGACTCTCTTGTGTTTTAAAATTAGGTGCTTTTGGATTTAGAACTCTTTCCTAAGGTTTTTGTACACTTTTCTTCATAGTGAAATTCTGGTCCTCCTTTGCCAGCAAACGTAGGCCAATTTGATCGAACTATATAAATTTGATCGAGATGTGGTAGCTCAAGATGGAGGCTATTTTGGTTCAAGGTGGAGTATGATTCAGCAATATAGGGAGTTGAGAAAAGGCCCAAAAAATGTGATAGATGCGAACTTTGCTGAAATGGATAAGAAGGCTAGATCCAGTATTATCTTAAATCTCTCTAACGAGATTTTGTGAGAGGTAGCCATTGAAATTTCATCTAAGGCCATGTGAGACAATTTTAAGGATTTGTATATGAAGAGGACAGCTAAGAATCGGTTTTATTTAAAGTAACGTCCATATATGTTTCAGATGACTGAAAGTACATCTATACTCTCAGATCTTGAAAAATTTGTTTCCATTATAATGAATTTGGAAAATATAGATTCGAAAATTGATGGTAAGGATTAGATCCTATTACTTTTGTGTTCCCTTTCCAATTCCTTTAAATATTTTCACGATACTATAATTTATGAAAAAAATAATAATTTTGTATTGAAAAATTAATCTGCATTAAAATTTAAAGAGCAGATAGATAAAGATATCACCAAAGAAATTAATAGAGGTCAGGTCGAAGGCCTGGTTGCTAGTGTAAGGATCGAAGACAACTTAAGAAGAGAATGAATTAGGTTGATTATAAAACTAATCAAGTTATAGGCAATTTTTGCTCAATATAAAATTTACCCTCTTTTCTTAAGTGATCACACAATGAATCAATCAATGAAGGAACAATATCACTTAAGAGAAGTAGAAGATATAAGCAATTTAAAGATTACACGATAACAATAAGTAACTAAGAAGGGAAGAATTACAAACAAATTGACTACCAAGCTCCTCTTGAGCTTGTAGGTCAATTCAAATAAGTTTTTTCAAATTGATGAAATACAACCAATCTTGTGTACAAAGGAAGGCTCACTTCCTCTTTGCCCCAAATCTCACTCGGTCAAGTTAGAAAGTTTTACTATCCCTCAGGACAACCCTCTCAGAGCTACACTATTGAAGTATTCACTCACAAATGAAAAGTTTACAATGAACTTCACACCACTAAGATTGCAAATCTTCTTTGGTGAGTGTTTTCTCACTAAAACTACTATAGATCTTTTGTATCTTCAGTGTGCAAAAGTTATTTGGAGTTTCTGACCATACTCTATTTATAGGAAACCAAGAAAGTGCTTCATTAATGCTTCTAACGGATAGAAAGTAGCTGAAGAGTCAACTAGCCGTTGGGAGTGTCAGACGTCTGTACTCTTGTTTTTTGCGTCCGACAGCAGGCAATGAGTTTGAAAAAAAAATTTCAATTCTATTGGACGTCCGGCATTGTCTTTGTGAGCGTCCGACAACTTTCGTCGAGTTTGAAGGATCCTATTGGACGTCAGGTACTTCCGTCCAATAGCAGACAAAGAGTTTGAAGGATTCTATCAGACATCCGATGCTTGCATCCGATCGAGGTCAGTAAGTTAGGGGAAATGTCTTATTTCCTTCGGACGTCCGGTGATGGAGTTCTTCATGCGTCCGAAATTGCGCAATGATTATCGGATATCCGATCCTGTCTTCACAAGCATCCGACAGCTTTCAGCAACTTTTGTTTCTTTCAATTGCACTTGATTTTTGAATCTGATTTGCTTCATAACTGAAAATATATCTTGAAGAGATATTAGTATCATCCATTTGTTTTGTAAACATCAAAAGTTAAGGACTAAGATCAACATTCTACCCCTTTTTGATGATGACAAAACAATGGATGGAAGAAAGAAAAAAGATTGAGCATAAGCTCCCCCTTACTCATTGTATCCATTTCTCCCCCTTTTTATCTTCATAAGATGAGAGTAAAAAATAGAAATCATAATCCAGCAACAAAAACAGAGAATCCAATATTCCAAACAAAAACAGAAAAACGATACCAGAATTCAGCAATTATCAACAAACTAACATTCAGCAATTATCAGCCAAAAATTAGAAAATTGATACCAAACTGAGAAATAACAATCAAAATAATTATAAAAACAAATCATCATTAGATCAGCATTATTCTTTTCTTTCCCTTTTTTTCATCGTAAAAATTCAGTAATATCCAAAAATATCAAGGAAAACTCAGTTCAAAACATCAGAAACATCAAAAGAAAATTACAAAAGAACATTATGAACAAGAATCTCACCAATCTTACCAATATCTCCTATTCCAATTGTTTTAGTTTTCATATCATCTCCAAATGTCACTTGCCACAAGATTTTGACTGGAGTTTTGATACATTGTGATGGATCACCGGTCATGTGTCTTGAACATTCACTGTCTATGAACCACTTTGATTCCTTAATAATGTTCACCAAATTCACCTACTCAAAAGTTCAAGAACTAATATTTGGTATCCAAAAATTTTTAGATTCTTGAGAGTTAGTATCATGTCTAATTTTCCAAATGCATTTCATGCGTCTTCTCATGTTCTTCCTCACATAGCAATTACTTTTCATATGATCTTTTTGACAATAAAAATTACACATAACCAACGAATTATTTGCATAAACAGGTTTAACAAATCTTACTTGTCTTTTCTTATAAACAGCAAAATCATTTGCACCAGAATTTATCTTCTTCTCATAAGTGCCAAGATCAGTCTTTGATTCATTCCTTTAAAAACAGTCTTATTTTTTATTTTGGAGCAATTTATTTAAATTATTCATTCTTCTTTTCAAATCACGTTGTTCCTTTTTGAACATTTGACAAAGTTTTATTTTTCTATCAAGTTTATTTTGTAAATCAATCTCATTCTTTTTCAAGAAATCATTTTCAGTTTTCAGATTTTTGTTTTCTTGAAAAATGCGTGTATTATCCTGAAGAAAAAAACTGATTTTGTGTTTTGATTTCTTGTTTTTAGCATAAGATTCTTTCAAATTATCATGCAACTTTTTAATGAAAAATTCAAGACCATCATCAGTTTCATCATCACTTTCAAATTGAGGGTTGGAAGTTGTTACCTCATTATCTTCAATAGTCATAAAAGTCGATTGAGCAGATCTTCTTTCTCTTCAATTTCACCATCGGAGTTGCACTCATTCCATGTGAATTGGAAGTTGTTGAATCTTGATTTTCTTCCTTCTTTCTTCTTCTTCATTGGACACTCACTCATGTAGTGTCCAAGTTGGCTGCATTCATAGCATTTGTCACCTTATTTTTTGTTGGCCTTATGCTTTCCTTTGTTTCTTACAATGTTGAATTGATTAGAATTTGAATTGCTAGATCCTTCTCTTGTGAATCTCCTTTTGTTGAGAATTTTCTTGAAACTTTGTGTGATGAGAGCAAGATCATTGTCATCAACATTCAAATCTTCTCCATCCAATGAAACCGAATCATCTACATCTTGAGATGCTTTTAGAACAATGGTCCTTCTTACCTTTGCATCTTCTTCTTCTTGTACCTTAGACTTAAATTTCAGCTCATAAGAGATTAGAGAATTAATAATAGATTCAATAGGTATAGAATTCAAATCTTTTGCCTCTTCAACAGCAATCACTTTACTTTCCTAATCATTAGACAAAGCATTCAAGATTTTTCTGCTTTTCTCTCCTAAGGTATATTCCTTTTCCAAAATCTCTAAATCCTTAATAAGATCATTGAATTTACAATACATTTCATCAATATTTTCATGAGGTTCCATCTTAAACGACTCATATTTAATAACTAAGATGGATTTCTTTTGTTCTCTAACATTCTCACTACCTTCATGAATTTCTTTTAATTTGTCCCAAATTTCTTTAGCTGACTTACAACTTTTGACTCTAATAGATTCATTTGAATTTAAAATACTATATAACACATTCATGACTTTTGCATTTAAGGTGAAATGAGCTCTATCAACTGCAGTCAATTCATTTCTAATTTTTGGTTTTGATCTATGAGTAATATCATCTCCTATAGAGGTATCATATGGACCTTCATTAACAATAAATCACAATTCAATATTAATCGATTGCAAGAAGATAATCATTCTTTCTTTCCAACTCACATAATTCGACCCATTAAACATAGGTGGTCTAATCACAGGTTGTCCTTCCAAAAACATGGCATTGTTGGTTGTCATCTTTACTGCTAAGCCGCTTGAGTTTAATCTCTAAGAGACCAAGCTCTGATACCAATTGTAAGGATCGAAGACAACCTAAGAGAAGGGTGAATTAGGTTGATTATAAAACTAATCAAGTTATGGATACTTATTGCTCAATATGAAATTTACCCTCTTTTCTTAAGTGATCACACAATGAATCAATCAATGAACTTCACACCACCAAGACTACAAATCTTCTTTGGTGAGTGTTTTCTCACTAAAACTACTCTAAATTTTTTGTATCTTGAGTGTGCAAAAGTTATTTGGAGTTTCTGACCATGCTCTATTTATAGGAAACCAAGAAAGTGTTTCATTAATGCTTCCAACAGATAGAAAGTAGATGAAGAGTTAACTAGCCGTTGGGAGTGTCGGACGTCCGGTACTCCTGTTTTTTGCGTCCGACAGCAAGCAGTGAGTTTGAGAAATTTTTTTCAATTCTATCGGATATCCGGTATTATTTTTGTGAGCGTCCGATAG
This sequence comes from Coffea eugenioides, assembly GCF_003713205.1. Lineage (NCBI taxonomy): Eukaryota > Viridiplantae > Streptophyta > Magnoliopsida > Gentianales > Rubiaceae > Coffea > Coffea eugenioides. The sequence continues at coordinate 9,353,558 of NC_040039.1, forward strand.
CTTTCGTCGAGTTTGAAGAATCCTATTGGACGTTCGGTACTTCCGTTCGATAGCAGACAAAGAGTTTGAAGGATTCTATGAGACGTCCGATGTTTGCGTCCGATCGAGATCAGTGAACTAGGGGGAATGACTTATTTCCTTCGGACGTCCGGTGATGGAGTTCTTCATGCGTTCGAAGTTGCGCATTGATTATCGGACGTCCGATCCTGTCTTCACAAGCGTCCGGCAGCTTTCAGCAACTTTTGTTTCTTTCAATTGCACTTGATCTTTGAATCTGATTTGCTTCATAACTGAAAGTATATCTTGAACAGATATTAGTATCATCCATTTGTTTTGTAAACATCAAAAGGTAGGGACTAAGATCAACAGCTAGGGGTAGAACTCATAAAAGAGAATCTAACAATAGTAAGTATAAATCTAGATCTAAAATCTAGATATAGAAATTTGGGGTACAATTATTGTCACAAAATGAGATACATTAAGGCTAATTGCTTCAAATTAAAAAATAAATTAAAGCAAAAAGTGAAATCTAGTGAGACAAATACTAAGACTGTTGAATCTCATGTTGCAGCCGGTGAGAGCGATGGAAATATTTTGTTTGTGATTGATGATAGGACAAGATCTAAAAATGAATGAATTTTAGATTCAGAGTGTTCTTATCACGTATGTCCCAATTGGGATTTATTTTCCACTTATGAACCTTGTAATTGTGAAATTATTTTAATGGACAATAATGCTATTTGTGATATTGTTGATAAGGGTACAGTTCAAATTAAAATGTAGGATAGTATTGTGAGGACGCTCACTAATATTAAACATGTTCCTAATTTGGAAAAGAATCTCATTTGTTTGGACACCCTGAAAGCACTTGGGTGCAAATACACAGTTGAAAATAACATTATGAAGGTTTCTAAAAGTGCTCTTGTTATTATGAAAGCTTGCAAGTATGGTAATTTGTATGTTTTGTAGGGAGCTACTATTACAGGTTCAATTGTAGTCTCGTCATCATCTTCATTTGATTCTAATATCACCAAATTATGGCATATATGTTTGGGGCACTTAAGCGAGAAGGTTTAGGTATACAAAGCAAGAGGGGACTTCTTTGTAGGCAGAGTACTGAGCCATTGAAATTCTATGAACACTATATTTTTGGGAAGTAGAAAAGAGTCAACTTTAGTTCACCAACAATTCATTAGATGAAAAGTACTCTTAATTATATTTATTCAAATATATAGGGTCCAACTTATGTTCCGTCTATGGGTGGTGCTAGGTATATGTTGACTTTCATTGATGGTTATTCAAGAAAAGTTTGGACTTATTTTCTTAAACATAAGAATGATATTTACCTAATTTTCAAACAATGGAAAGTTTTGATTGAGAGACAGACAAGTAAATAGATTGAATAGCTTAGAATAGATAATGGCATGGAATTTTATGAAGGCAAATTTGATAAATTTTACAAGAATGAAGGAATTGTTTGGCATCACACTGTCAAGATGACATCTCAATAAAATGGTGTAGTCAAACATAAGAATAGAGTACTTTTGGAGAGAGTAAGGTGTATGATTTTTAATGCAGGGTTGACAAAGGACTTTTGGGTAGAGGTGATCTCTATGGCTTGTAACATTGTCAACCGTTCTCTTACTGTAGCTCTTAATTTTAAAACTCCTAAGAAAATTTTGTTAGGTACTATTGCTGATTACTTTGATTTAAAAGTTTTTGGATGTCCAATATAAATGCATGTAAATGATTAAAAATTGGATTCTCGAGCTAAAAAATGGATTTTTCTTGGGTATACTTGTGGGGTGAAAGGGTATAGATTGTGGTGTCCTGATCCCAAATCTCTAAAATTTATGATTAGTAGTGATATTTAGTTATTTTTATAGCTACTTAACTAGGTTTCTAGTGAATTATATATGTTGTGGATTAAGTGTGAAAAATTGAATTTCTATGGATTAAAGCGGTGAAAACTTCCATTTTTGTATGATTTAATCATCAAATAGAATGAATTGAGAATATATTTTGATGATTATGGATGATTCGAAGTGAATATGAAGTGCAAAATATTCAAAAGATGAAATGCAATCAAGTTCTAAAGAAAGAAAGTTTGATAACTTTGACATATTTTGGTATTTTGGTTATATCTTGAGTTAAAGCATTGAATTAAGGTAATTCTTGAACCAAGTTGAATCTAAAACATAGATCTACAATTCTTGTGAAGATATTAAAATTCAGTTCATGCATTTTCCTAATCAAAAAGTCTAAATACAGTCGTGCAATTTTGCTGTCAAAAGCTAAAATAGAGGATTGACCAGCCAAGAATATTTTGATTATTTCTCAATTTACAGACATTCTAATGAGATGATCCTTGATGCATTGGAAAGCTAAGTGTAGTGGTTACAATTTTATGTTTTGTACAAGAGCTAATTCGACTTTCATGATTGAGAAAATTGCAGTTTAATTTGATGAAAAAACAGAGCAATATTGAAGAATGAGCAAAAACTGCAAACCTGCAAAAGGAGGAGAACTGCAAATAGATCCGCGATGTAAAGCTCGCGGATTGCCTCATGGATCTCTGATTTTGACTTTGCAACTTACTCTACAACTTGTAGCATGTTCACACCAACTTTTGGACCATTTCTCTGATCGAATTTTGGTGGCTGTCAAACTACCAAAAATAAAATTTATATCAAGACCTACTCTCGAAACTGAACGAGTATAGTGGTGAGTAGGGTCGTCTCCTCAGAGAACTGGTAGATTTATCACACATAGAGAATTTGGGGGGTTTTAGAAAGGAAGACAAATAGAACAAATTAAATATGTAAGAGTACTGAATTTCCAATCGCAAGAAAGTGCAGTAGCTAAAGAATATAATAACAATTAATTGACACAACCTAGTCAAGGAAATAATTTCGGCACCGATTCACGCAATTGATCATAGATACCAAGAATAATTCACACGCTCGCAAATAAATTGGTTCTAACAATTTAGCAACCGCCAAACTACCAATCTCTCCTTAATTTTACGGTAGTCCACAGACGCTCTTAAACTACTCCCTTGTAAAATAGATAACCCGAGAGACGCTCGAAAGATTTAATTTATTCACATCTTTAGGAATTAGAAAGACCCAATTCTAGTTAACAAACATACATGCGGATTCATTTAAACTAGATTAACTATTCTTACGATCCAGATTAGACTGCTTGCGAGGCAATGAAATTGTGCCGTTTGCCACTAATTTAAGACAATCAAGTGATACGCACCCTTGTCCTAATTGATGGTATACTATTCAAACAATTGAACAACTGGCCATATTTATCCAATAAATCCAAACAATAATAGGCTGTTAAAACAAAGAATAATTAAATACCCTTGAACGCGGAATTTAGAATAGAGCAAAACAATTAAACGACCTTCCAATTGTCCCTGCACCGGGTCTTGATTATTCCTCAACTAGATAAAGGCAGCTAGCCTTGCCTTATAACGATGATGTAATTGAAAGCTTTCATGGAGTTTAGTTGATTGAAAACAAAGAAGTAAAAAGGACGCGGCCACTAGTTTTCTAACTTGCATTAAGGAGGAAAAGAACCAAATAAAGACACCAGTTACCATATAAGATACTAATCTATCGCTTGTCCTATTTATAATGTCTTCGCCGTTGCCAAATTCGCTAATCGAGGTGCTTGTTCCTATAAGGATTCCCTTTCTTTATTTCTCTTCTTTAGTTGTTGCCGAAAGGGACTCTGAAGATATTTCCTAATTCCACGCAGCTTCAAAATACATCTCCCAAGAGTAGCGGCAGCATCCAGGAATAGGTCACGCGGTCCGTCTTTTTTACACAATTCTGCGGTCTTTGTCGTAGGCACGCTCTGGAATGACTAGTCTTCTGGAAATTTCCCTCTTTTTGCCACTTTTGACACCAATTGCCTGCAACAGACGCATATACCAATTATGAACAGAAACCCATTACTCTTGGACAATAAATGGCCAAAATCAAAATCAAACATCAACGAATAAAACGCACAATTATCTCACCATCAAATCCCCCCACACCAAGACAATGCTTGTCCTCAAACATCTCAAAGCTCAGCGATAGAATTACAGCTACACACATGTAGCAGTCCAACATGCAAGCGCAAGTGCCCTATCCTCCTAACAAAGTCATTAAATTCAGAAATTACAAAACTTAACACTCTCTTATAGGATGGTATATGACTACTCACCATACTGATATGAAACACAAGAGGTCCCTCTCACCACACAATAAAATAATATTACCATATGCTTGCTAATATTTCACATTGTCATCATTGAAATCAAATTTAATGTAAAAATCAAAGGGTCTTGATGCGGGTTGTAATGGGGTTTAGGCACGGGTAGGATCAAATAAATAATTTAGGCTCATTATGTCAAAGAAAATACTGTTGACCCTCTGCATGATTTCCAATTTTCTTTTTCATTCCAATGATCTTTTCAAACATACCCATAAATTCCCCAAAAAGATTTAGCAAGTGCCAGCACAACCAACGATTTCACCCAACTATCTCAAAAGAACACATATTGACATCAGTACTTCAGAGCTCTTTCTTTTCTTCTTTCTTTTTTTTTTTGCTGTGTTTCTTTTTTTCTTGGTGTGCTCCTTTTTCTCTTTCTCCCCCTTCTTTCTTTTTGGTCTTTTTGTTTTCTTTTTCTCTCCTTTTGTTTTGTTTCAAATACGCCCAACTACCAGGGGATATAGACACACTTGCTAACTTCACTTATCCCCTTTTAACTCAATTTGAAGTCATTATGCACTGAAATCAAGGCATTCCTTTGACACGGGGTAGAAACAAAGAGGGTCGAACACAAGAGGTTTGGGGGGTGACAAAATAAGTTATTAAACAAAGAAAAGGTCTAGGCTCAACCATGGTTAACTAGGGGAGCTCTGATTAGGGTTGGTCTTTAGCAAGCCAAAAAAGGTTAACCTAAGTGCCCTTGTCATTTTAATGCATCAAACTCAGGAATGTGATCTTGACATACATAACAAATCAAGTTCTAGAACAATCAAGTCGTGTGTGATATCACTCAATGAAGGAAAATGGAGCAGTTATCAATGCAACGCTCATTGGCTCGATAGCTCACAAAATGGATATTAATTGCCAAGTCTTGCAAAATTCATCATTCAATTCCATTATCAAGAAGACAAGACATTTAACCACATAATAACACTGCTCATGCTTGTAAAGTAATTGCAATCATCATCATAGCATCAAGTTCCAGATATTTTCAATTGAACCCAACCAATCTCATCACCTATATATATATATTTTCCCTTTTCCTAGTTTTTCAATTTTTTTTTATTTTTTTGTTTTTTGTATTAACAGACCGAAAGAGCTAAAACTATCTATCAAACCTATCAAACCTAAAGAGCTAGAACTACTGCCCCCCCACACCAGAAATCTACATTGTCATCAATGGAGCAAAGAAAAATAAAAGGTAAAAAGAAAGGAGCAGGAGTTTCCCTGAGGACCGACAAGGGCACGATAGCATTATTATGAAGGAGGATGAGGTAGCTGAAAGTCGATGTAGGCAAAGAAGGCCGCCAGATTCTCAGTCTGAATAGTAGCATGGACTTGCAAAGCTGCGAGGCGATCATCCAGACGCTCAACCCGGCCGCGCCAACTCCTGAATTGAGTCTTGCAGAGTACGGAACTGGGTGTCCCAAGAAGATGGAGCAGTGTAAGAGGAAGGGCCCGCCTGACCAGCCTCCGAGATGGGCACCGTGGGAGGAACCCGAGGCTGGGGCACACTCTCTCCAGGAGGGGTGAACTGATAGGCCTCCCCCACCTTGCGAATGACGCCTATCCGCTCTAAACTGCGCAAGTCCAAAAGCTCAAGCTCGCGAGCCAGGGTCAGCTTATGCTTCTTATGAAGGTCAAGAACCTCCAGGCGGACGGCCAAATGAGTGATGAGGGACCCCATAATCAAGGGTTTGTGGCGCTTGGTGAGGACGGACTACAACTGAGAGGCTACCCAACAGCCAAAGTTGACCGGAACCTTATTACGCATACACCAGAGGAAATAGAATTCAGCCTTGGCAAGAGTGTTGGAGGAATCCTTCTGGCCCGAGAAGTTATAGGCCAGAAACCGATGAATGACCTTCAACACTGGATCCTTAATAAATGAGACCTTAGACTGACTCGGGTCGTAGAGTTAAGTATCCGTGGACACCTCCCTCCATATCTCGATATAGTTGCTTGCGAAGGGTTGGGTGTAGTCGCAAGCACTATTGATATGCGTGTCGGAGGAGAGAGTGTTCTCGCTCACAAACCCCAAGATCACATTAAACTTATTAATGGAGTGCTTTTGTGGGGTACCCCGCAACCTATACTTGATCACCCCCAGTATGTCTAAAGCCATGGTGTCAGATTTGTCAAACTAGAAGGTGGCGTAGAATTCATAACAGAGCTCCTCGTATGCAGGGTAGTCAATAACCAGAAACCGGCCTCACCCAATGTCAGACAACAATTGCTCGACCTCCCTAACAATGTTTAACTGATCGAGAGTTGGGGGATGGAATCATTTGCATGGAGCGAACGGCCGCACCACCAAGGAGCTCAACCGCTCCTTCTGCTCAGGTGTGAGGTCCTTAAGAGATTCCCCCCACACCCTATGAGACAAAGTACTCCTAGACAAATTCAACCAGGACCTAGTAGGGGGTTGGATTGGGGCCCGCCTCTTGCGAGAGTTGAAATCCGATGCCTCAGACGTAGTGGCCTTTTTTGGAGCAATATAGGGGCAAAAATGTCAATTACAAAAGCACAGAGCTGACAAGAAAACACCAATTGGAGACAAGGGACCACAAATACACTACCCATAGTCAACAGTCAACAACAATGTACAGGGCAGACACAAGGATGCCCACTGGCGTAACTTTAGCAAATAAAAGTGAAGAAAGGCAAATAAGATACCCCAAAATGGAATCAACAGTCAACTATACCCAACCAACGAATGAGTCACCCAGCCACAGGTGTCAAATTTCAGATCCACTACAACCAAGGTACCCACAATATTTCGAGCCCACTTAGAATTACAAGCGTCAACAAAATTCCAAATTCGAAGCACTAGGTGGCAGAAAGAAGGGAATTAGGGGTATCATAGTGCAATGCCGTGGTGGACGGCCGCGGCGAGCGGAGGCCGTGCGGGCGGAGGCAGTGGTGACTCGTGGCGAGCTGTCGAAGGTCGCGGTGGACTGTCGACTGTGTGTGGCAGCTAGCGTGCGGGCGTTGACGATCTGGGTATGGGTTGCGTCGATGGCGCCTTGGGTGGCGGCGCTCGTCGAGGAAGAAGCGGAGCAGTAGCCGCGATGGTGGGGAACGGCGAACAGCCACAGGTCGCGGGGGGGAGAGGGATGCAAGGGGGCGAAGTCCAGGGGCGGCGCCGTGTCTGTCTACGATAATAGTGACAAAGGGGCGAAGACCAGGGAAGACGACAGGGGAAAAGGAAAAGGAAGGAAAATAATATAAAAAGTGAAAAAGGAAAAAAGTAAAAAGAAGTTGGGACCAGAGTTAGTATTTGTTTGGTATGCATAGGACGGCGTGGGCACGCCCTGTAAGCAAGAGTCGTCTGTCCAACACCTTGTACCAGGACCACCTTGATTTGTTGTGCAGCGTGGGCACGCCTTGGAGCCGAAAGTCATGCGGTCGCCAATTTCTTGGACATGGTCATCTGACGCATCCCTGTAGAGTGTGGGTACGCCTTGGAAGCGTAAGTTCTCTGTCCAATAATTTTTAAAAGCGTCCATTGGCGGGTAATACAAGGTGTGGGCATGCCTTGTAACGTAAAGTCTCCTGCCCACGAATTTGTGCTCCCAACCCAAAATAAAACTGCACCGAACACACCCATGACCTACAATAAAGATTGTCTGTCAATAGAAACCCAAACAACCTGATTTAGAACGCACAATTATGAAATAAAACACAAAAATAACAAAAAATTAAAATTCTTGAATTGCCTTCTAAGAAGCGCCTCTATTTAACGTCTGTGGCCAGACCATAAGTAGTTTAATAAGTTAATTGGAAATGGGGTCGAGCAAATGGACCTCCTCCACTGTGCCAATTTTTGAAACATCTATAAACGGCTTGAGACGATGACCATTGAGCTTAAAACTTTTGTCAGTCTCTAAACTTCTAATTTCAATCGCACCATTGGAAAAAATGTTGATAACAATATATGGTCCAATCTATCGGGATCGCAACTTACCTGGCATGAATTTGAACCGTGAGTTGAACAGAAATACCTTTTACCCTTTAGAAAATTGCTTATTACGCAATAGTCTATCATGGATGGACTTTGTGCATTATTTGTAAAGTTGGGCATTGTCGTAAGTCTCCAAGCGAATTTCTTCCAATTTTTGAAGTTGGATCTTCCTTTTCTTGCCATCTCTATCCGCGTTCAAATTGCACTGCTTAACTGCCCAAAACGCACGATACTCAATCACTACAGGTAAATTACACATCTTACCATAAACCAACCTGTATGGAGACATTCCGATTGGTGTTTTGTACGCCGTGCGATATGCCCATAGTGCATCATCCAATCAAGTGCTCCAATTCTTGTGATTTGGGTTGACCGTTTTCTCCACAATACTCTTGATCTCGTGATTAGAGACCTCAGCTTGCTTGTTAGTCTGCGGGTGGTAGGTAATACCCACTCTATGGTGAACTCCATACTTATGCATCAGTGCTTCAATGGTGTGATTACAGAAATGAGTACCTTGGTCACTGATGATTGCTCTTGGCACACCAAACCTACTAAAAATGTGGGACTTAAGAAATCCTGTAACAACTCGTGAATCGTTAGTCCGGGTAGCCTTGGCTTCTATCTATTTCGACACATAATCTACAGCTAAAAGAATATAAAGACAGCAAAAAGAACTAGAAAACGGTCCCATGAAATCCATACCCTAGACATTAAAGATTTCACAAAATAGCATAGGAACCTGGGGCATTTCATCCCGGTGAGATAAACTCCCAAAGTTTTGGCATTTGTCACATCTTTTACAGAACAAATAAGCATCATGAAACAAAGTTTGCCAATAAAAGCCACAGTCAAGTATTTTTCGAGCAGTTCTTTTAGGACCAAAGTGACCACCACAAGCATAACTATGATAATGAGTAAGTATAGAAGGGATTTTCTTCATTTTAAACACATCGACGGATGATCTGGTCAGAACTTATTTTTCACAAATAGGGCTCATCCCAAATGTAAAATCGAGAGTCCAGAATTATTTTATGCTTCTTATTCTTACTCATACCACTTGAAAATTCGTGACTGACCAAAAAGTTAATAATATCAGCATACCAAGGTTCCTCACCTCTAAGCTGGAACAAGTGTTCATCTGAAAATACCTCAGATATAGGCACTCCCTCTTCTTCTCGAATCAGTCGACTTAGATGGTCTACCACGGAATTGTGCCCCCTTTTCAATCTTTGATCTCCCAGTCATATTCTTGCAGCAGGAGTATCCAACGAATGAGTCTTGGTTTGGACTCCTTCTTTGCGAACAGGTATTTTAGGGTTGCATAATCAGAGAAAACTATTACTTTCGATCCTAATAAATACGATCGAAATTTCTCAAAAGCAAAAATGATCGCTAAAAGCTCCTTATCGGTGGTGGTGTAGTTATATTGAGCCGGTGACAACGTTTTTGAAGCATAATAAATGACATGGCTACACTTCCCACTTCTCTGACCAAGTACAACCCCCACTGCATACTGACTGGCATCACACATAAGTTCGAACGGCAGGCTCCAATCTGGAGGTTGAATGATTGGTGCTATGGTCAACATGCTCTTCAATGTATCGAAGGACACTTTACACGCCTTCTCAAAATCAAATGTTGCTTCCTTTTGAAATAGTTGGGACAATGGTTGTGCAATTCGTGAGAAGTCCTTGATGAATCGCCTATAAAAGCTTGCATGACCAAGAAAACTATGAATCTCCTTGACATTAGTGGGGTAAGGCGAGCTAGTAGTCAAATCAACCTTTGATTTATCGACTTCGATACCCCAAGTTGAAATAACATGGCCCAAAACAATACCCTCTTTCACCATAAAATGACATTTTTCATAGTTAAGGATCAAATTTATTTCAATGCACCGCTGTATAACTTTTGTTAAGTGATGCAGGCATTGATCAAATGAACCACCATAAATTGTGAAATCATCCATGAATATTTCAATGCAGTTTTCAATCATATCAGAAAAAATACTCATCATGCATTTTTTGAAATGTTCCTCGAGCATTACACAACCCAAAAGGCATACAGCGGTAAGCAAAAGTGCCAAACGAGCAAGTGAAAGTGGTTTTTGTGCTGGTCCTCTTGGATAACAGTGATTTGATAATACCCAGAGTAGCTATCAAGAAAGCAAAAGAAACACTTACCTGCTAATTGCTCGAGCATCTCATCGATGAATGGTAATGGGAAATGATCTTTCCTTGTGGTCGCATTCAATTTCCTGAAGTCGATACACATTTTCCATCCATTTTGGAATCTCATTGCACCAACTCATTCTTCTCATTCCACACAAGGGTAATGCCGGTCTTTTTAGGGATGACATGCACTGGATTCACCCACTCACTATCGGAGATAGGAAAAATAATTCCTAACTCCAATAGTTTGAGAATCTCCTTCATTACCACCTCTTTTATGGCTGAGTTGAGTTTCCTCTGACGTTTCCTCACGGGTTTACTTCTGACTCAAGTAGAATATGGTGCATGCAAATGGATGGATTTATACCTTTGAACGTCCATCCAATTGCTGGTTTATACTCCAGCAAAACTCGTAGGAGTTTTTTTTTTCTTGTACCACGGTCAAATCATTTGCAATGATGACCAGCAGAGTGTTATGATCTCCAAGGTAAACATACTTCAAGTGCTTTGGCAATTCTTTCAATTCCAAATCGGGTGCCTGTTCCACAGAAGATAAAATTCTCTCATAGAAGTAGGCAATGGTAAAAATGAGTCTACTGACCTGTCGGAAAGTGCAGGAAGTGAGTGTAGTGACATAATTGCTTCTATAGTATCCTCTTCGTCCTCGCTTTCCACGTCTGCATTCATCTTACTCTGTTGTAGCACAAATTCTAGCTTGTCCTCCATAAGATTCTGCTCAAGGTGCTCTTGGACAATGGAATTAGAGACTGCAACATAGTTAACAGACTCAGTATCCTTCGGGTATTTCATCTCATAAAAAATGTTAAAAGTAATTGTCTCCCCGTCAAACTCTACAGACAAGGTACCTTCATGCACATCTATCTTGGTCCTGGCTGTACTCATGAACGGTCTACCCAGAAGGAGTACAACTGAGTTAACTGAGTTATCGTCATTCATGTCAACAATGTAAAAATCAGCAGGAAAGATAAACTCATTAACTTTCACTAGAACATCTTCAACTACACCCTCAGGATAAACATTTGACCTATCAGCTAGTTGAATTACTACATTTGTATCTTTTAGAGGTCCTAGGTTTAAGGCCTTGAATATTGATAGAGGCATAACGTTAATAGATGCTCCTAAATCAAGCATACCTTTTTTTATCCTTTTCTGGCCTATGATGCATGGTATCGTAAACATACTCGGATCCTTGCATTTCTGTGGTAACTTTATTTGAAGGACTGCTGACACATTCTCACCTACCCTTACTTTGTCTTGGAGATTAAGTTTGTTCCGGTTAGTGCACAACCCCTTCAAAAATCTTGCATATTTTGGCAACTGCCTAATCGCCTCAAGTAAAGGAATGTTGATTTCCACTTTCTGAAAGGTATCCAAAATCTCCTTCTCTGATTCCTCTTTTTTTGCTTTAGTCAACCTGCTAGGAAAAGGTGGGTTAATATCAAGGGTCTTAGGAATATTTGGCGGGGTGCTTACCTTTTTCTTCTCAAGCTCCCCACACATTCGTTCATCTTCCACTCCTGTTGCCTCCGATTTTGAGGACTGCACCTCCTTTCCATTTCATAGAAGCATTGTACTTGTATTCTTCTTTGGATTGGGGATTACTTGAAATGGTAGCTTCCCTTTACTATTCTCAAAGTTGCTCATTGAAGACGCCAGTTGTGTCATTTGCGCCTCTAAATTCCTAATGCTTGAGCGTGTCTCTTGTTGAAATCTCTGCTGGTCCTGCAGCATTTGACAAGTGCTGTCAGCTAGTGATTTAACCATGTCTTCTAGGGACATACCTGAATTAGACGTGGATGGTTGCTGTACTGGTTGTCTTTGCTGGAATGGTTGTTGGAAACCCAAAAGTTTCTGAGTATAGCTGAAATTGGGGTGGTTCGGCCATCCTGGATTGTATGTGAGTGCATATGGGTCATTTCGCCTTTGTGGTGGTCCAGGCAGACCTTCCATGGCGCTGCCTTGCTTGTAAGGGTCTTCTTGAAGGGTCGGACACATGTCGGTCGCATGTTCGGGGGCAGCACATATCCCAAAGGCTTTAACTGCCTGTACTTGCCCTACTGCCATCTGACGAACCAGAGCCGTTAGTTCAGTTAATTTATTCGCCAGATCAGAATGATTTACCTCATTGACCCTCCTAGTCACACCCTCAGATCTGACTCCAAATTGTTGAGAATTCTCAGTCATGTTTGAGATCAGTAGTTTGCCTTCATCTGTTGTCTTATTAACTAAAGTTCCGCCACTAGCTGCATCGACCATGCTTCTATCCATGGGTAGTAGTCCCTCGTAAAAATATTGGATCAACAGTTGATCAGGAATTTGATAGTGCGGGCAACTGGCACACATTTGTTTGAACCGCTCCCAGTATTCATAGAGAGTTTCTCCATTTGCCTGCCTAACCCCACATATTTCCTTCCTAATGTTGGCGGCCTTAGAAGTGGGAAGAACTTCTCAAGGAATTTGTCGTTTTAATCCTTCTCACGTGGTGATGGACCCCTATGGCAAGTAGAACAACCAGTCCTTAGCCTTGTCTACTAAGGAAAACGGAAACACACGCTACTTGATTTGTTCCTCAGTAACTCCCTGAGGTCTCATGGTTGAACACGCTACATGGAATTCCTTCAAGTACTTGTGTGGGTTCTCACTTGCAACCCCACGAAAAGTAGGTAATAAGTGAATTAGCCCAAATTTTAATTCAAAAGCCTCCTCAGTGTCAGGATACGTAATGCACAGAGGTTGTTGGTTAACATTTGGAGTTGCAAGCTCCGTCAAGGTCCTTTGGGTTGCCATTGTCTCGTTGGATCTAGGCAAGTTTGCTTCCAGGTCAAATAACGAATCACTTAAGTCCGGATTTTGTTCAAGTCCAGATAGTTGTGCCGCTGAAGCTTGTTGCTTTTGCAACTTCGTCTCCTTCGTCAACCTCCATGCGATTTTCTCGATCTCGCGATCATATTCGAGTCTTTTTGTGCGGGAAGATCGAGACATAAAACAAAGGCTAAACAAGCCCGTGCGATAAATCATTTCAAGCACCAGCTCCCCGGCAACGGCGCCAAAATTTGATGGCTGTCAAACTACCAAAAATAAAATTTATATCAAGACTTATTCCCGAAATTGAACTAGTATAGTGGTGAGCAGGGTCGTTTCCTTAAGAAACTGGTAGATTTATTACACACAGAGAATTTGGGGGGTTTTAGAAAGGAAGACAAATAGAACAAATTAAATATGTAAGAGTACTGAATTTCCAATCGCTAGAAAATGCAGTAACTAAAGAATATAATAAACAATTAATTGACACAACCTAGTCAAGAAAATAATTTCGGCACTGGTTCACGTAATTGATCATTGATACCAAGAATAATTCACACGCTTGCAAATAAATTGGTTCTAGCAATTTAGCAACCGCCAAACTACCAATCTCTCCTTAATTTTACGGTAGTCCAGAGACGCTCTTAAATTACTCCCTTGTAAAACATATAACCCTAGATACGCCTGAAAGATTTAATCTATTCACAGATTTAGGAATTAGAGAGACCCAATTCTAGTTAACAAACACACATGCGGGTTCATTTAAACTAAATTAACTATTCCAATGACCCAGATTAGACTGCTTGCGAGGCAATGAAATTGTGCTGTTTGCCACTAATTTAAGACAATCAAGTGATACGCACCATTGTCCAAATTGGTGGTATACTATTCAGACAATTGAACAACTGGCCATATTGATCCAATAAATCCAAACAATAATAGGCTGTTAAAACAAAGAATAATTAAATACCCTCGAACGCGGAATTTCGAATAGAGCAAAACAATTAAATGATCTCACAATTGTCCGTGCACCGGGTCTTGATTATTTCTCAACTAGATAAAGGCGACTAGCCTTGCCTTATAACGATGATGCAATTGAAAGCTTTCATGGAGTTTAGTTGATTGAAAACAAAGAAGTAAAAAGGACGCGGCTGCTAGTTTCCTAACTTGCGTTAAGGAGGAAAAGAACCAAATAAAGACACCAATTACTAGATAAGATACTCATCTATCGCTTGTCCTATTTATAGTGTCTTCGCCGCTGCCAAATTCGCTAATCGAGGTGCTTGTTCCTATAAGGATTCCCTTTCTTTATTTCTCTTCTTTAGTTGTTGCCAAAAGGGACTCTGAAGATATTGCCTAATTCCACGCAGCTTCAAAATACATCTCCCAAGAGTAGAGGTAGCATCCAGGAATAGATCATGCGGTCCGTCTTTTTAACGCAACTCTGCGGTTTCTGGCATGGGCATGCTTTGGAATGACTGGTCTTCTGGAAATTTGCCTCTTTTTGCCACTTTTGACACCAATCACCTGCAACAGACGCATATACCAGTTATGAGCAGAAACCCATTACTCTTGGACAATAAGTGGCCAAAATCAAGATCAAACATCAACGAATAAAACACACAATTATCTCACTATCAAATTTCAATGGGAACTGTCCAAAAAATCATGAAAACTTGTAGAATCAACTTTTGGTGATTTCAAGACACAACTTGTATCAATTTTAACAACTTATTTGGAGCTTAAATTTATCTATAAATAGAGGTCCTAGAGGGGTTATTTGCATAACTTCGGAGTCTAGAGAAATTATACAAAATGTAGTATTTCACTAGAACTTCTTAGTTCATTAATTTAGTATAGGATTAGTATAGTTTTCATCCCATTCTTGTATGTACTAGAGAGAGATGAAGTTGAAGATAATGATGGACAAATTGGAGCTCAAGTGACATGGGTGAAATCTCTTCTATCACTTTATTTCTTTTATTGATTCTCATGGTTAGTGAATATACAAGTTTGGTTCTTGTTTGTATTTTCTTTATGTCTTACTAGTTTTTATACCTAGAAAATGGATGAACTTCTATGATTATTAAGTGAAGTTTTTATGGTCATTTGAACTTATTTCTTGAGCATGTTATTTAGCACTTTTGTGATGATCCCACCTCCCCCTAGGGCGGATCCCAGGGTTTAGCAGATCGCCTGCCTAACTCTCATCAGGACTCACTCATTCACATTAACTTCAGAGATAACATTTCCCATTAAACATCTGAATATTCATTCTTAAGTACATCACCAACTAGATTGAAACATAAATTTGTCCATTAAAAGAAACAAAATACAAGTTTTTAACATCGAGATACAACATTGGACCTCCCAAAACCATCTATCTCTACTTGACGTTTCTTCCAACCTTAACTCTTGTAAGGAAAACAAAACTAAGGGGTTGAGTTAGAGTTCAGTGAGGTTCCAAGTACATCTAGTAGTCCAACAGGATCACAAAGTTTACAACCCAACAATAAACATGTTACAATAATTAATATTCTAAAACAAGCAACACATTTAATATGAAAGGATATGGTACTAATACGGACTCTAGAGGTGGCTCCTGTCTGTTTTCAGACATAGCACTTAGTTCCATTCAGTAATTTAGTGTCATTTCTCCAGTTAAATAGTAACCAACATTCTTCTTTCTTCTAGTGTTTGGTGATCACCTTAGTGGATCATACTCGAGTATACCAATAAACGGTACTCAAGGACTATCGACCTACTCGACCGAGCCCATTACTGGCTCGAATAGGCCGACCGTCGATGGGGTTTGGGCCCAAAAGAGTCATGCATAGTTAACAGTAATAGTGTGAGGATCCAAAAATTTTCTTATTTTCGTCATATATTACTGGTTTATTTAAATAGTTATTCACTCATTTTCTCCAAATTATTTAATTCGACTACCTAAAATCCATTTATATGGAAAAACGCATCTCTTATGTTTTTAAAGCGTTTTGTTAGAAAATTTACTTTTCGAAAACTCGTTTAGTTCGGAACAACGAGTACACATTTTTCGAGACTATATTTGAATCGAGAGTGTATTAATTTTGGAGAAGTAATAATGATCAATAGTAGATTAAGAAAAGTTAATTTGAGATTTGAGGAGTTAAAACTCGACTCATGTGAGGACTCGCAAAAATTTATTATTTTAAATTCTATTTCGAGCTTATTTAAATATTTAATTGCCCATTTACTCCGAATATTATTTTCTAACCTATTTAGACCTAATTACATGAGTCTATAGCTTAATTAAATTTTTATATTTTTAAAGTGACTTGTTTCAAAATTTAATTTTTGAAAGCTCGTAAAGTGAGAATAGTGAATACGCGATTGGAAATAATAATCGATTCGAGGATACAATAAGTTTGAAAAATTGGAGACTTGTACATTAGTCTTGAAATAGGTATTTTTATATTTAAGTATTCAATTATTAGTTAGTGATACTATCGTTATAAGAAATTCTTGAAAATTCCACTTTATCGCGCACAAATCGGAAGTATGCGTTTTTACGCGCGCGATTAATTGAGAGACTTTAGACCCTTATTTTGGGACAATTAAGAGTGAATAATATTAATATGAATACAAGTGCATTAGAGGTTTAGCGCACAAGTGAAACAAACTCGAGAGGAATCGAGCACGAATCGCGCGCGTACGCGCACTATCCTTAGTTGACTTTTGGAGCAATTTTGGCTACACATTCTTAAGTTTGTCATGGAAGCATCACACTAGATCAAAACCCTTCTTTTCTCACCTCAAGTGCACGGCTGAAACTCTCATTTTCTCACCTCAAGAGCCAGCCAAAACAAGAAAGAAAAGAAAGAAAAGAAAACTCTTTATTTCTACCTCAAATTTTCCACCAAATCACACCAAAATTTAACCACACTTAGCTAATCACTTGGAGACCACTTTAAGCTAGGAAAGAGGGTTGCTTTCACAGTTTTTCTTGTGCTAAGGAGGACCGAAAATTTCTGCTTAGTTCATCAAAGGAGGTAATGGACGATCAAACCTTCAAACCTTGATTTATGGAAGTAGTAGTGCACATATAAACTCATGCATGCATGTGGGTAGCTTTATTTATGTTGGATTTTGGTGTGTGGGCTCTATGAACTCCCACAATGACTTGAGGACTGATTTCATGAGTTTTGATGTTATTAATGTTGGTTTAGTACTTAAATTAGTGGAAATAAGTTGTATTGATAAAAGGAAACTCAAAGGAGGTGAAGAGCAAAAATATTCCGAATTTACCCCTGTCATTTTCGTGTGCTTTTGAGCACTTTTCAGTGGTCCAAATAACTTGTTTCTGATGTATATATGTAATATAAGTTGTGTATGAAGTTTCATCAAAAAACTTTGTGATTTGGTTGGCCAAATGTTGTGATTTCGGAAATCAGTAAAACTGGAAATTTTTCCCTTAACTGCTCTGGCAGTGTTTTTATATTGGCTATTACTTTTTGCTCCAATGTCAAAATTGAGTGCTGTTTGTAGAAATGGAAACTAGACATCCCCGACTTTCCAACGGTATAAAATGTACGTCCTAGTTCCACTTGAGTCGACCATACCAATCATTTGAACATGACTGTCCTGTTTCGCATTTACACTGGGAGCTCTGTTTTGAGCAGTGAATTAGTGGCCAAATATGAGCTAGCCGTGGATAGATTTTGGAAAACGTTTATTCTAAGAAATTGTAATTTTAAGAATCTAGTTTTCAAAGCCACTAACCACGCTCAATTCTGAGTTGAATTGAGTGATTTATGACAAGATTTTGAAACTGACTTTGTGGGAGAAAACCCTCATGTTAGACAGATTTGTAACCAATCTTGATTTGAGACTTGCTTTTCAAAATTCTTGGTGTAAATCACCTACCAAATGTATCTTGGATCCTTGTTAGACCTGGTTATCATAAATGAGACATGTTTTAGGCATTTTATTGGCCAAAGGTTTGAGAAAAAGAAAAGTAGAGATGCATGACAGCTTTGCCTTGAAAATTTAGAAATTTTGATGGTTTTGTTAACCAACTTTCCGAATGAATTTTCCTATAAAATTTGGTAGAGAAATAGCCCTTATATGGTAGGATAATACTACCAAACTTGGTACTATTCTGATTCCATTTCGATGTTTAACCAAAGTCCCAACGTTCGTGAATTAAATCTGAAATTTGGTCTAACGGTCTCATTTTTCAGCAATTTTCAGCCACCATATCTTGGTACTCGAAACTCCAATTCTCGTTCTACTTTTTGTGTTGAAAATTTTGATTGTAACTCTAATTGAGTTCCAAATTTCAGAGGCTAGTTCGAATTTTATGAATTTTGCCAAATTTTCAAACTTTGTTGAAAATCAACCCAAATCTGTCTTGACTTTCTAAAACAGCAAATTTGGGCTAAATTTCGAATATTTTCCAATTGGAATCATGGAAAAGCATTTTCTAAGAACTTTTAGTACTTTGGAAGTAGTTTCCAATGGCACCAAATTTTCCAATTTTGGACATATAGAGAATGAGATACGATTTTTCAAAATATGGGTGACAAATCTGAAATTTCCGAACTTAAAGGAAATTGAGGGTTGCAAACTCTCTATTTTCCTTCGATATTGCTAAACCGTTTTACACTTGATTTCAAAGATGAAAATCAAATTTCTCTTGTGTTTTAAAACCCCATTTTTGAGTCTCGATTTACGAGTAATTAAGGCTCATTTTCGTGAAATTTTCTTAGATTGTACAAGTGTGCAATCTTCCTCGATAATTAGGGGTTTTAAACGATAGTGTGTAATAGACAATTACTATTTACTCAGGTGCTCAAGGAGACCTTCAACAGGATCTCAAGGGGGACACCTAAAGGCTGGTTTACGCACTTACTCCCTTGTTTCGATTGGTGAGTGTCAAGTGCATGAATTTGTTGCTAAGTGGTTAATTGTTTCTTATACGTTATGTGAATTTGAAATTTTATGACGAGTGTGTACTTTACCGCATTCGTTCTCTTTCAAATGAAATTATATTCGTATTTTGTTATGTGAATGCATATCCGACTTGTACATAGTAATGTGGATGTGATTCGTATTTGTGATTCCTTTTTGGAATAGTCGATTAGAGCGTTGTTCATCGACTTATATTCATATTCGTATTTGTATTCGTATTCGGGGGACGCCCAAACTCGTTGGTTAACTTTGCGAATCGAGTCAGCATGGGCTTGGTCGATAAGCTTAGCAAATCATGAGATATTCGTAAAGCATGATCTATTGGAGAGATCTTGCTCGGCATACTCGCGTAGTACTGCCATGATATACTCGAGTATTATCAAAAATTTGATGAGCGGGCCCAGTTAGGGGGTGTAACGGTGATGGGATTCGAAGAAAAGTGGTGTATCTACAGATTTGATACTTATGTGGTTGACGGAGTGTCAACATGAGTTGTGATCAAAACTTTAACTCGACTACGTGGAATTTAGCTCCTGAGAGCTACAGTATCCTTGAATTGTTTCTGTTTATTTTTTTATTCAAAATGTGAATTATTCAAACTTGATAGCTTTACTTACAATGTAATTGTTGTTACCACTTGGATTATGTGTTTGCATGTGTGTTTCTTGGTCTCACTGAGTATTGGCTCATCCCATTAGTTTGTTTTCCTTAACAGGAATAGAGGAAGTGAACTTCGGAGGAACCCCTTTTGATGTATCTTGGTATTAGGGTTTCAAATGTTTTGGCTGGACTTGTGATTGTTGTATAGTTTGGGGAACTGATGTATGTTTTGGGAACTTGATGTAAGGATTGGTTAACTGATGTATTTTGAACTCGTGGTGTGAGCCTTCGATGGT
This sequence comes from Coffea eugenioides, assembly GCF_003713205.1. Taxonomy (NCBI): domain Eukaryota; kingdom Viridiplantae; phylum Streptophyta; class Magnoliopsida; order Gentianales; family Rubiaceae; genus Coffea; species Coffea eugenioides. The sequence continues at coordinate 9,373,642 of NC_040039.1, forward strand.
TGATTATGGAAGCAACTTTTCTTTATTTGGCTCGTATTAATTGTTATGTATCGATAAGTTTGAAATGATTTGTCTTGAGTCCTGGCAAGAGTTGGGCAAGCGTCCCGCGGATACCCTTGGGTTCGCCCTTGGGAGAAGTGGGGGCGTCACAAATAGTTGAACAAGTAACAGTTTCAATAGTCATTAGGTCGAGTGTGATAAAGTACACACTTGCCTTAAGTTGAAAACTTGAACAATTACACTTAGCAATCTATCAGTTCACCAAGTAACAAATCATAATCACACTTTAACATTTAATCATGAATACATATAAGGAACACTTACCAATCAAGTGGACAGTCATGTCTCGATTTTGAAGTTTCCTTCTAGTTCACCACCGACTCCTGAAACAAGCCTAAGCTACAATTACTAGACTTTTCTACAATACCAACTTTCTTTCCAAACTTCTAAATTATCTTGGTCAAACCAAGTGAAATACACATAAAACTCTAGTTTTAAAAGTTATCAAACATGTAGCTTAAAAGTATAAAGTTTTGCAACCAAATTCATAAAAATAAGGTTGGAGCTTTACCCTTACTCGAGGCTTCTTTTGCTAGAAATTTGTCACCAAAATTACTTCAAAATTTTCTAAAAAAAATCAATGAATTTATTCATGCATGTCCTAATTAAACCATTAGGAGTTTAATAAACCAATATGTGCAAGTTTGTAGCCAACATTTTAGTGCTATTTTTTGGAAAAAAAAAAAAAAGAGAAGGTGATTATGGCAATTCTAGTAAAACTCAACAAGAAAATTTGTATCTAAAAGCTGGAAGTTCAAATTTCCTCCACGATTCAAGGCTTGAAAAATTTCCAGCAAGCCAAACGAGTTTCTCTTCGCAAAACTCTTTACTTATCACTCAAACTCAACATGCATGCAAAGTTTAATGTGTTATATTGAATTGCAATCTAAAATTTTTGCAGCCAAAAATTCGTGGAAAAACTGGAAAATTCTTCTTTCTTCCTCGCTTGGCCAGTCAAGTAGATTTCCAGTAGATCCTTCAAGTTTTTCTCCAACCAAGTTATCAAGTTTCCACTAGATTCAAAGGTAAACATACAATATGTATCATGAAAAGCAGAAATAAGACATACCTCAACCAAAATTTGCAAATAAGAGCTGCACTTTCACGGCTCACTCTCTCGGCTCTCTCTCTCTCTGCAAAAATTTCAGCAACCTTTCCCTTCAATTTTAACCAATTTAAATTTTATTTCCTGCCACAAATCGCACACCAACAATTCAACACACACAGCCAAGTGCGAATCAAGCATTTTCTAGCCAATTTTCTACCAAAATATCCATTCAAACTCCAAGAAATTTCCATCGGCTAAGCTAGAAAATGGTATAACAGTCATGCAACTTCCAATCAAAATTCCAGCCATAAAAATCAAAATTTTCACCATAAAACTCACATGCAACACCAAATATGAGTATACTAAACATATTTCATGAGCTCAAGTATATTTATCCTTGATTAAGCAAGAAAACTGAAAAGAAACAGTCTTTACTCTATATCGGTTCAAGCCAGGAAATTTCCAGCAATGGAACAAGTTTCTACTACCTGGTTCTACTTCAATCCAACCCCAAACCATACATGCATCAAAATCCCTCTAAAGTATATAGAAAGGTTGTGGTTTCTAGCCATTTTACCTTATTTGTCTACCAAAACTCAAGCTAGAAGTCAGCTCACCTTCCTACTGTCTCTTCAGCTAGAAATGGAGCAAGAAATTCTGGTTTCTTTTGGCTACAAATGGAGCAAGAAACTCTGGTGTCTCTCTCAGCTGAAGTGGAGACAAGAAGCTCTGGTTTCACTCTAGCTATCTCTCAACTCTTTCTCTCGGTTAGAAATGGAACAAGACAAGGAGAATTGCTCTCAACTCTCTCTCAAGTTGAAAATGAGACAAGAAGCAAGACTAAAGAAAATTTGACCAAAAGGGTCTTTGCGTCTTGAACAAGACATCTCACGCTAGGCACTAACGTTTCACTGTTTGTCAAGCGTGCATAGATCAAGAGTTTAATCTAACAACAACCCACACTTTTGTGTTATTGTTTAATACCCCTACTAATTTCTTATTCTAGATTGCATTAATTCCTATAGGGTTTGATCCTACATTAATTTAGGGTACATCTGAATCGTTTAATCACAAGAAACAAGTAAATATGTACATTGGATAATTAACAAGCAAATTTCTACACATTCAATAAATAAATAAATAAATAATTACACAAATAATTTCGGGCTCTTGCAACTTTTGCTTCTACAATCATGATTAATTTGGATTCATTAATTGGGATTATCTAAAGGAGTTGTTTCATCAATAATCATTGTGATTCAATACTAGTTTATGGAAGTGTTAAACCTTGGGAGTTAACTCACTAATGTAGGGTTACCTTTGTGATTTTGGTGGTTTGTTCCATATAATTTCATAGAATCTAATAAATCTATAGCTAGTTTTATGTGACATTAGTAGGTGTGGAATAGTTATAGGTATGGTTGGTATATTGGCAAAAGCGTATACCTTGTACATTTGAAATTTATGTCATAACTAGTCACGATAATGAACTCACTTAACCAGTTATTTCATTTGCATGAATAGATAGGAATTCCATAACCCTAGGCATATCTTTGTTGTCATTTTTACTACTTTAATTGCATTATAGTAGTTTAGTTTTACTTGCTTTATTTGTGGTAGTCTAAATAATAGAGGGGTTTGAAAACTACTAGTAGTTGACAATCTTTCTTGTGGGATCAACACCTAATATCCCCTATACTCAATAAACGATCTGTATACTTGCAAAAAAGGGGATATTTAGGTTTATAAATTTTGAGTGAAGGATTATACCTCGTCATCTACATCTGGTATCAAACCCCTTAAATTCAAGAAATTGATCTAGAGTGCTTATGAACATTGAAGAATTAGCCCAACTACTGTTCATCTCAGTCCGTATCTTTTGATGATTACAAAACAAATGGATGTCACTAATATTCCCTAAATAGATGTTTTCAGATTTGGAGCAAAACAGGCTAACAAATGTTGAAGTATGTGTCGGACGCACAAAAAGTCTGCATCGGTCGTCCGACAGCCTTCGAGTAACTTCGGACGCATAAGGAACTCACTCTCAAACGTCCGAAGATAATAAGCCAAGTTCTCTAAACTCACTGACTTTGTTCGGACGAACAATACCTGAGTACCGGACGTCCGACAAACGGTGCGACACTTCGGACTCAAAGTATTGAAGCACCGGACGTCCTAAACATTTCAAAAAAATTTCTTGAACTCACTACCTGCGATCGGACGCGGAAAACCTGCCTATCGGACATTCAACACCACCAACGGCTAGTTGACTCTTCAGTTGCCTTCTATCCGTTGACAACATTAATTGGAGTACTTTTTGGTCTCTTATAAATAGAAAAAGTCAACCACTTCAGAAGTACTTTTACACATTGAGACTACATCAAATCTTGAGTGATTCAAGTGTGAGAATACTCCAAAAAGAAGATTTGTACTCTTAGTTGTGTAATTTTCAATAAACTTTTCAAGTGTGTTTCAATTTTTTCAATAGTGTAGCTTAGTAAGGGTTATCTGAGAGATTGTAAAACTTCCTTGCTTGATCAAGTGAGGCTTGGGGTAAGGAAGAAGTGATCCTTCCTTTGTACACAAGAGATTGGTTGTAAGTTGATCAACTTGAAGAATCTTGCTATATAAAGTGATATTCAAACTCAAGTCGAGTTTGAAACTTGGTTTGCTACTCTATCTTTTTACTTACCGTCTTGCAATATAAACTGGTTATTTCTTCTACTCACAAGCACTTGTGCTTATTCATTAATTGTTCCATTGTGAGGTCCTTTAGAAAAAGAGGGCAAGTTTTAGAAAAAAGTGACTCACATCTTAGCTAGTTTTTAAACTACCTAATTCACCCCCCTCTTAGGTTATTTTCGATTCTTACAATTGGTATCAGAGTTTGGTTTCCTAGAGATTAAGCTCAATCGGCTTTGAAGTAATAATGACAACCAACAATGCCATGTTCTTTGAGGGACAATCAGTCACTAGACCTCCAATGTTCAATGGATCAAATTATCTGAGTTGGAAGGAGAGGATGATTATTTTCTTACAATCTATTGATATTGAGCTGTGATTTATTGTCAATGAAAGTCCATATGATGCCTCTATTATTGATGAAGATATAAATAGGCCGAGATAAAAAATAAGAAGTAAGGTGACTGCTGAAAATAGAAGTCATCTCACTCTAAATGCCAAGGTGATGAATGTACTATATAATGCTTTAGATTCAAATGAGTCTATTAGAGTCAAGGGCTGCAAATCTGTAAAAGAGATTTGGGATAAACTTAGAGAAATTTATGAAGGAAATGAGAATATGAGAGAACAGAAGAAGTCCATTCTGGTCACTAAATATGAATATTTTAAGATGGAACCTCAAGAAAATATTGACAAGATGTATTGCAGATTCAATAACCTTATTAAGGATTTAGAAGTGTTTGAGAAGGATTACTCTCTAGGTGAGAAAAATAAAAAAATTCTGAATGCCTTATCGAAGGATTGGGAGAGTAAAGTGACTGCCATTGAGGAAGCCAAAGATCTAAATACTTTATCTATTGAATCTTTTATTAATTCACTGACTTCTTATGAGTTAAAACTCAAGTCCAAGGTGCAGCAAGAAGAAGACACAAAAGTGAGAAAGAATATTACTCTGAAGGTTTCACAAGATGAAAATGATATGGCCTCCCTGGATGGAGATGACATGGAAGGTGATGACAGTGATATTGCACTTATCACACGAGACTTCAAAAGAATACTCAACAAGAGAAGATTCAGAAAATGTGGACCTAGCAATTCCTTTCCGAATCAGTTCAACAACCTGAGAAACAAAGGGAAGCTAGAGTTCAACAAAAAGTAAACTGATAAGTGCTTTAAATGTGGCCAACCTGGATACTATGCAAATGAGTGTCCAATGAAGAAAAAGAAGGAGAGCAAGGTTGAACGAAAATCAAAGTTCAACAACTTTCAGATCACCTAGAATGACTGCAATTCAAAAGGTGAAGTCGAAGAAAAAGAGGAATCTGCCTAAGTGGCTTTCATGGCCATTGGTGATGAAGAGGTAACCACAGGTAACTCTCAAACTGATAGTAATAGTAAATCTGATGATGATGTTAATTCGTTTTTGGAAAAAATGCACAACAGTTTGAAAGAATCCTATGTTAGAAACAAGGAACTAAAACAGAAAATTAGCTTTTTGATACAAGACAATGCAAGCCTTTTTCGACAAAACAAATGTCTGAGAAATGAAAATGAGGACCTGAAAAGGATTGAAAATGATTTGCATGCTGAACTTGATAGAAAAACAAACTTCTGTAACATGCATAGAAATGAACAAAGTAACTTGAAAAGAAGAATGGATGATCTTAGTCAGATGCTTCAACATAAGAAACATAACTATTTTCAAAGGAATGACACAAAACTTCATTTTAGTACTCATCAGATAAGACTGAATCAAAATGCAAATGAGTTTGCTATCCATAGGAAAAGACAAGTCAGATTTATTAAACCTGTTCATTTGAATAGTTCTTTAACTAAATGTAGCTTCTGTTGTCAATTTGGCCACATAAAAAGCAATTATTATGTAAGAAAAAAATATGAGAAATGGCATGAGATGTATGTGGATGGTTAGACATAATGCCAACTCTCAAGGACCCAAAAAGTAAAGGGTACCAAATATTATCTTATGGATCTCTGTGTAGGTGAACCTTGTGAACACTGTTAAGGAATCAAAGTAGTTCATAGATAGTGGATGCTCAAGACATATGACTGATGATACATCACAGTTCATCAAGCTCAAGCCAAAAGTAAGCAAAAAAGTAACTTTTGGAGATGACAACAAAGCCAAAACTGTTGGAATTGGTGATGTTGGTAAGAATGGTCAAACCTTTGTTCACAATATTCTTTTAGTTGACAATTTGAGTTACAATTTGCTGAGTGTTAGTCAATTGTGTGATAGGAATCTGTTTGTGTTATTTAAAAAGCATGAATGCCTTATTCTTGACTCAAAATTCAACACTGTTTTCAAAGAAAAAAGAGTAAATGATATTTATGTAGTTATTCTTGAAAAAGTTGATTCTTCTAACATTAGTTGTCTCAAAGCAGCAAATGATGACCCCTGGCTATGGCATAGAAGGTTCTGTCATTTCAATATGGATTTGCTAAAAGAAATTTCCAAAAAAGGAACTTGTTAGAGGGCTTCCAAAAATCAAATTTGAAAAAGACCGAATCTGTGATGCTTACCAATTTGGAAAACAAGTCAAGGTATCTTTTAAACCTAAGAAATGTGTTTCTACTTTAAAGCCTCTAGAACTTTTACATCTTGATCTATTTGGTCCTACTCAAACCACAAGCCTAGGTGGTAAAAGATGTTATCTTATTGTTGTTGATGATTATTCTAGATACACTTGGATGATGTTTCTTGCACACAAAGATGATGCTTTCAAAAATTTTGTTTCACTATTTGCAAAAGTTCAGAATCTGATTGGTTTGAAAATCATCAAAATAAGGAGTGACAATGGTTCAGAATTTCGTTTCTGTGGATTTTCAAAATTTTGTGATAACAATGGTATTACACATGAATTTTCTATTGCAAGAGTCCCCCAACAAAATGGAATTGTTGAAAGAAAAAATAGAACTCTTCAAGAGGCTGAATATGTTGCTGCTGGTGCTTGTTGTGCTCAATTGTTGTGGATGAAAAACATATTGATGATTTTGGTTTGGTGTATGATTGTGTGCTTATGTATTGTGATAACACTAGTGCCATCAATTTGACAAAAAATCCCATTCAACATTCTAGGACTAAGCACATAGCCATAAGCATCATTTCATTCGCGATCTTGTCCACAAGGGTACAATTTGTGTTCAATATGTTTGTTCTAAAGATCAAATTGCTGATATCCTCACAAAATCCCTCCCACTAGATCAATTTGTGTATCTGAGAACAAAACTGGGCGTTTCAGAAAAAATATTCTAATAATTTTTTTTTTGGTCATTCTCTATCGGACGTCCAATGGGTTAGAACGGACGTCGGACAGTGTTCTTCATTCCTTTTTCAGAAAAATTTTGGTTCGGACGTCCGACACCCAAAAATTGCGTCTTATAAAGAAATTTTCTGCGTCATTCAGTTCATTCTTACCATTCATCTCGGACGCAACTCTTCATATTCTCTCAAAGTTCAAAATTCAAATTCGTCTCTTCTTGGAACAAGTACCAAGAAATCACTCTGACCGACAACTTCTCACACCTATTGCGAGTTTATTACACTTTATAACTTCCCCCAACCGTCAACTACACTATAAATCTCAATTTCTACCCGAAACCCTAAATCACTAAAACTCACTCTCTATGGACCATTTGTGCATCCATTGTAGTTCATACTGAATTTTTCACCGTTTGATACTCATTTGCACCACATCACACAACACAAAAAGGATTAGAGAGGGATCCGTAAGTGCTGGACGCTCTTACAGATTGCGTGACGAAGAGGATGAAGATGTTCAAGTTATTGAACCCTCTAGCAAATCACCCAAGAAGAAAACTGGAAATCGAGTGGAAAAATGAAATAATATGCAAGAAAAAAGCAGAATGTGCAGACTAGAGAGCCATCTGCTGAACCATCTATTGAGCAGATAGAAGAATAGCAATCTGAAGAGCATCCAGTGAGTGACAATGAAGAGGAACCAGTGCAGCCCACCAATGCAGATATAACATAACTAAATCACCCAAGAAGAGAAAAAGGACTGCAAAAAGGAAGAGCATTGCTCAACCCAAGGAAAAGCAAACTGTTGATCCTTCTGGGGATCAGCAGAATGTAGAAAAAACTGCTAAGGAATAGCAAACTGAGGAGCCATCTACCAGGAGATCACCAAGGACAAGGTCTGGTGTCCAAAGTGCGGCAAAATCTGCTCAACGCAATGGAAAAAGAAAGCGTCCTGAGCAGCCTGAGACCTAAACTGCTACTGAACCCACTTCTCTACCAAAATCCATCGATGATGAAGCCAGAGACAGGTTTGAATGGATCTCGCAGATGGGTTTCATCACCCAGAGAATCATTATCCCCTATGAATTCCGTAAGCTTGATCTTGAATCTGTTCTCAACCTGTTTGAATTCCAAAAATGAACCCATCTTTTAACCATTCCAAACACATACTATCCTGACATGGTCTATCAGTTTTTTGCTAATCTTAGGAAAGGCAGATCACATACTGATCTTATTTCTCGTGTCAACTCTGTTAACATTGAACTGAATTCTAACATTGTTAACTCTGTTTTGGAAACCAAAATTGAAAGTGGTTTTAAAGGCAAAATTGTAAACTTCTTTTCATACGAAGAATTTTTCTCTGCATACCATCACTTTCATGTTGCAAAATTAATGACCTACTTTCAATCTCACTTTAATACTCCTGCTGAGACTAGATTAGAGGATCTGAGCCCTCAGAATCTAATTATTTTCACCATAATTTCAAACTTGTTGATGCCCACTGATGGCCACCGAACTGATGCAAATAAAATGGAACTTTACTTGTTCTACTATTTTCTGAAAAAAATTCGAATTGATTTTGGTTTTGTCATGTGTATGTTTCTACTCAAGATAGGTTCTGACAGCCATAGGAAACTGTCCTATGAAAAATTTCTAACTCCTATTTTCAATCATTTTGAAATTTCTTTTTCTGGCAAATCTCCAAAAGAAAGTGCATTAACTGTGTTTTCAAAGGCTTACTTTGAGAGGAAAAATCTGAAATTTTTTTAGGGTCACTGGTGCTACAAAGAAACTGTCTCTGAGTTTAGGAGGAAAAATCTTCATGAAACTCCTAGAACTCCTTGTGACCAGTCCATGTATGTGACACCCTTCACCATTCATCCTAGAAAATCAGCCTCTAAATTTCCTTCATCCAACCTTGAGGCTATCACTCTGCTTGAGGATCTCAAACAACATATCCTGTTTCTTGAAGATGGCTTGATGATGACCATGACTTCTGATCAACAAGCCATCTTCGTTGCCAAAAGGAATCTGCTCGTACCTCCCATTCCTCCAGAAAATGAAAATGCACAACGAAAGGAGCCTAGAACTGAGCCAACCACTGAGGCTACCCCAAAGTACCGTGCCTCCAGTTCTCAACCACAGGGCAAGGGAAAAGCTCCGGCAATTGAAGAAGAAATTGAAGAAGAGGATGATGATGATGAGGATGAGGACACTGAGGAAGAAGACCCTGCTCAGTTTCATCTAACTAGAATAAAGCCTGAATCCTCCAAGATCACATTTTAGGCACCCCTAGGCACATGCACCTCATGGTAGTCCATAATAGGTTCTTGGCATCCTTTGCGTTTCAAACTTTACGTGTTTTGTATTAAGACTTCTACTTTCCCTTTCACTACTGGTCTGTAAGAATATTTGAATATTTTGTGTGCTTTGAACTCGTGATTTGTTATTCCTATGTTTTTGGATGAATGTCTGACACTGTTTGTTAGACAATATTCTAGATATGAATTTGTTGGACAATATTTTGGATGAATGTCTGCTAGTCTGTAATGAATTTGTTGTTCCTATGATTTGTTGAACTCATAATTTGTTGGATAAATGCTGAACAATATTGTTGGTAATATGGCCACGGTTGATTTAATGATGACAAAAGGGGGAGAAATGGACTCTCTATGTGAGGGGGAGTCATCCATGGTTGATATGAACTCTCTATGTGAGGGGGAGTCATCCTTTTCTGAGTAAACATGGGCGAACATTTTTCTGAAGGGAAGTTGCACTTAACTTTTGTTCTTAAGCTAAGAGGGAGATGCATTATGTAAGGAGGAGCTATACTTAAAATTTTTTGCTTCATCCATTGTTTTGTCATCATCAAAAAGGGGGAGATTATTCATCTCAGTCCGTATTTTTTATGATTACAAAACAAATGGATGTCACTAATATTCCCTAAATAGATGTTTTCAGATTTGGAGCAAAACAGGCTAACAAATTTGAAACATGTGTCGAACGCACAAAAAGTCTGCATTGGCCGTCCGACAACTTTCGAGTAATTTCGGACGCATAAGGAACTCACTCTCGGACGTTCGAAGATAATAAGCCAAGTTCTCTAAATTCACTGACTTCGTTCGGACGAACAATACCTGAGTACCGGACGTCTGACAAACGTTGCGACACTTCGGAAGCAAAGTATTGAAGCACCAGATGTCCTAAACATTTCAAGAAAACTTTTTGAACTCACTACCTGCGATCGGACGGGGAAAACCTGCCTATCGGACGTCCGACACCACCAACGGATAGTTGACTCTTCAGTTGCCTTCTATCCGTTGACAACATTAATTGGAGTACTTTTTGGTCTCTTATAAATAGAAAAAGTCAACCACTTCGAAAGTACTTTTGCACATTGAGACTACATCAGATCTTGAGTGATTGAAGTGTGAGAATACTCCAAAAAGAAGATTTATACTCTTAGTTGTGTAATTTTCAATAAGCTTTTCAAGTGTGTTTCAATTTCTTCAATAGTGTAGTTTAGTGAGGGTTATCCGAGAGATTATAAAACTTCCTTGCTTGATCAAGTGAGGCTTGGGGCAAGGAGGAAGTGATCCTTCCTTTGTACACAAGAGATTGGTTGTAAGTTGATCAACTTGAAGAATCTTGCTATATAAAGTGATATTCAAACTCAAGTCGAGTTTGAAACTTGGTTTGCTACTCTATCTTTTTACTTACCGTCTTGTAATATAAACTGGTTATTTCTTCTACTCACAAGCACTTGTGCTTATTCATTAATTGTTCCATTGTGAGGTCCTTTAGAAAAAGAGGGCAAGTTTTAGAAAAAGTGACTCACATCTTGGCTAGTTTTTAAACCACCTAATTCACTCCCCCTCTTAGGTTGTCTTCAATCCTTACAACTACAAAATTAGTTTTGGAAATTTCTACTACCAGAGAGTTGGGGCACATGATTTGCGTAGAAGAAATTAGTTGACCGAGGTAGACCACAAACTTGATCCTGGAGTATCAAGTCAGTAAAGATTGGACCATAAAATTAGTTTGAAGAATTGTTAGATTGATTGTTCATATGATATTGGAGAAGAATCTTGTCCATCATGATTATCAAAATTACAAAGTGGTGAATTATCAATAAATTAACATTAAATTGTGCGACAAAAATTGTCTATCTAGGTACATGGATTATTCAACAATAAAAATGTTTGAAGATAAAGAACTAGTACAAAATGATATTGGTAGAATCAAGATTAGGGAGACAATGTTGGTATATTAAATCAAGATTAAAAAATAAAAATTTCTATGTTATTATTTAGTAGTATCATTTTAGTCAAGTCAAATTTTTAATAATTTTATTAGAGTCAAATTATAGTAATTCTATTGTTTAAGAAGTGGATATTGTATTAGATAATTTATTGTGGTTATCAAGATTTAATTACCAAGTCATCTAGTCCATAAGTAGGGAGTGTTATTGTTATTAGTTGAGAAGAGTGGCAAGTAAAGTTTGATAGGCATGTTCTTATGGTATTATTGATGTTGTATTATTAATCTATTCCGCTTCTCCCATGCATACCTTTTTATGTATAAATTGTCTCCCAATATATATTGATTTTAATGAAATTTATCCCCTATAATTTTGGTGGATTTTTTTTAGATTCCATGTCATAGTTTCCACCATCAAATTATTCAACACCACCGCAATTTAGTTTTACTTGTTTCATATTGATGATTGCATCAACTTTAGCAGTGTCACGATATTCAAAGTAATTTGTCCACCCCACAGCTGATATCAAACAACTTTAGTAATTGATTTTCCTCTTTAAATAATTCATCAGCTCTCACAAAATCAAGAATTTCTACCTCACCACAATCTTCAGTCACATCATTAATTTTATTAACGATTTTGCTTTCTTTCTTATCCACTTACAAAATTTCTTTTTGAATAAAAGTTTCTTCATCTTCAAGTGAATAGTGATTAGAATTCACCAAAATTGTCCTAGCCTCTCTTGCCGTCTTTACATACATGAATTTTTTGAATGCATGCAACTGGACTTTGGAATAGAGATAATGAATTATCTTACGATCTAACTATTTATTTTTCTCAAATTCTTTAATTGCATTGCTTGATGATTCTGTGCCTTCTGCAATTTCTATGAACCACATGTGGATAATATCCCAAATTCCAATAGCTTTAAAAAAAAAATTTCATCATAGTCCAAGCCTCAAATTCATTTTTACCATCAAAGATAAAAACACCACAATTTTGTAAATAGTACGTACCAATATTTCAATTTTTTAAAAATCTCTACTCAATTAGAAATAATTTTGTGTCCTAATTTTCAATAATAAATCTTCTAATCTTGTGTCCTGATTTCATGAACAAGTCCTAGGATTATAGTCCAGAGTTCTGATATCACTTGTTGGCATGAAAAACATACGCATGGCAGAAATTGTTTGAACACAAAAATATATAGGAAGAGGGAAATAAATAAACTCACAACAAATATTCAAATCTTTATTAAGTCAAAAAATTTAATAATAACAATACAAGTCGTAATTTTTCACTTACAGCAACTCACAACTCTCAACTCTCAACTCGCAGCTGTCCCTCTTCAAGTAATAACATAGCGGCATTCTGAGTATATATGCTCTCTTGAATGACTAAAAGAAACAATACCACTGACTTGGACGGAAACCAATTACACATAGAAACTAACGATTAAACTAGATTCGGACTCAAACTAATACTAATCATCGACTAAACCTCTTAAAGCTTTTCTGTATATTAGGTCGGGGGTTCAAACCCTGCTTAGTTCATTAGAAGGAAGTATTGTGCTTTGTTTGTTTGAAAAATTCGAAGAATGCAGTAGCACATTTATAGAGTCTGGAAATTCATTCCCCAATCCCGTACAAGCTCAGTTGGCCTTCTCCTCCCATATAGTGTAGAAATAATATAGATTGTTGCCATTAGACCAAAAAAAAAATAGTACTAGACTTCAAACGACTTTAAAACTTAAAGTAAACTAAGACAATTGGGGAATAAAATAGTTTAGTTTAATTTCCATCAGTGGAAATAATGCATATGAGAACCCAGAAATAATAAAACTTAAATACTTTGATATAGTACTCACTGAATTCAACCGGGAACTGGCCCAGGCCTTCAATCCTGGTTAACAATAAAACTCCACCAAAATGATTCGTCAAAATCGATCCAAAATCCAGTTAAATTGGAAACCAGTAACATCCATGAAATCAATTTTATTTTTTAGTTCACAGTTGACTGTGATGATTTTATGAGTTTAATTTCCTGTGTATATAAATTTATATATGATGATAGTGTATTAATGACATCATTCTTATTCTCGAGTTTTTAGTACTGATCTAACCCGGTCAATGCTTTTGGCTCTTAATTCATAAGTTTGGCCGAATTGATTCATGCATATAGTCTGAATTTCAAAATACTATGCAGTTGAATTCAATCCAGCAAAACTTTGTGACTTTTCTTGGACCAGCCAACTAACCAGCCTTATGATTTACCAGAAAAACAAAAAGGGTTAACAAATAGAAAATGAAGGCTTGAAAATCGATCAGTCAAATCTGAATGCTAAAATATATTCAAAATCACCAAAAATAAATCCTGAATTTTTAAGGATTTTTAGAGAAAAGAAAATATGACTAACAAAAAAATTTTCAAGAACAAAAAATAAAAACTAATGCTTGGAGGATTTATAGAGTAATTTTTAATGGTGAATACATCTACTGGGGAAGATGAAAAGTTCGTGAGGATTCTTAAAACGGCATAAAAAACCAGAAATGTTAAATGGGAATTTATACATACAGAAAGGAGTTCATTATATTTTTCATACACACATTTGTTTTATTAGTCATATAAATTTTACATTTTAATTGAAATAACAGAAAATACGAACTTGGTAATTACGAATATATGAAAATTGAAGGGCCCGTGGGAACTCAAATAAAAGTCCATCTGGAACGCTAGTTAACACTGTGCTGTTGGACCCCTATAATTATCGTCAAGGATTCAGATGTTAATAAAAGGGTTAATTTTAGAAACCTCCCGTAATGATTTTGAGAATTTCACCTAACTTCTCTCTAATTTTATAAATGACACCGACCTCCCTTGGCATACTAATTATCAAAAATGACCTTCACTTTCTTGCTCTTTTACATGAAAAAACTTATCGGAAAATTTTTTGTAACATCTCAAAATAATTGCCAATTGAAAAATCTTATTTAGAGAATGTTTTGTTTGTGGATTTTACTAAAAGTGATTAATATAAAAGTAGATGTAAAACTATGGTACATAGAGAGATTGATTTCCTTTACTTGCTTTTTAGGCTGGTAGCCTATGAGTTTTGAGTTGCGGAAGCATGTTTAATCGAACAATCTATGCCTTAGGATTATGATAATAGTAACATAAATAGAATTGTTAGTGGTCGCGTGGCACTAATGGTAAAAAAAAACTCCATCTAATTGGCAGCCTATGATAGTGGTAATAGAGGTGGACTTGGTGGTGGTTGTGGAGGTTGGGAGATGTTACTATTAATGGTTTTGGTGTTAGAGAGAAGAATATAAGAGAGTTTTTTTTTTTTCCTTTTAACATGAAGGCAATTTAAAATTTTTATATGAAATTTGTGTGTTTTTAAAGATTTTGTTACCTAAACAATAAATACAAGTGAGGCTAGAATAATTTTTCAAATTATAGGAGACCTAGGTGAAATTGTGAGTAACGGGGAGGTTTCTGAAATTATCTTTGATAAAAATACAAAAAGTGATTCACCGAATTGTGTATACGTTCAAGGTAACCTACTTATCTTACTAGTTGCTTGTATTTGCAATTAAGCAGCCATATTCTGTCATCATCACCTCTTCGATCAACTGATTACATGGTTTATATCAAGTTATTATTTCATAAACCATAAAGGTAAGTTTTTGATGATTTCATTTACTAAATATGAGGTATTGGGTGTCACACTTTATCACCTTGTACTCGTGTGTGTAACACAAGCTTAAATAAGAGCTAGCATTAGGACAAGTTCATTATGAAATTCCTAAACTACTCTGTTGCTCTTAAAAAAAAGGGAAAAAAACAAAATTATCCTTATGATATCTTTTAGCTCGTTTAATTTATAGAACATAAACTTTGAGCCTATATTATTTTTGCTTCATTTTCTATTATCAGAGGTTTGTGCACTCAATTGGCATGACATTTTGCTTAGACCAACGTGCAACGTCAATACTTTTCTTACATCTTATGCATTACCTGAATTATGTGCTCGTTGCATCAGCTCCTAGTTCCATAAAAAGCCCATAGACGGACTTTGCTCACAAAGAGAACTTTTTTTTTTTTTTTTAGCACACCCAATACATGGGGACAGGGAAGGGATGCCAACCTTATTTTTATTAAGATCAAAATAAAAAAACAAATGGAGGGGACCAAACCAAAACCTCCAATACATGAAAAAACCCATAAATAAGGAGAACTTGTATCAACTTACAAGGTAAATTACTCATACCTTCCGTATTTTTGCATAATACCACATGATCTCTTTAAATTTTCAAAATATTATACAATCTCCCTATAATTTTATGTAAAGTGAATTTGACAAAAATTGTTTCAGTAATGTCATTAGTTGGAATGTTACCCTTTTTTAAGTACTAAACTTAATAATGATTTAACCTCATTGCATAAAATCATAGGTGATTATGTGGATAGATGCAAAATCTCATGGCAATTAAGTGAATATTTATATTTAAAAAATCATAGGAGGAGTTAAGTGAATATTATAATTTCATCACACGTAGTTTAGAACACGTCTCGAGTACATTTCCACTTCACATAAAATTATAAGGGAATTATGTGAAGACTTTAAAATTTTAGAGATGTTATGTGATATTATGTAAAAGAGCAGGGGGTTATGAGTAATTTACCCTTTATACAATTAGCATATGTTTTTGGAGATGTAACGTCCACGATTAAATTATCAGGTTGGTCCACATTGTATTGAGTGTGAAACTGGTACTGGCAAGACTTTCCAATGACGTCCTCTTTGACCTGACTCCAATATTTTAATGCTAGCACCTAATGTTGACATAATCAAATATTGGTGTATATAATCTGCTTGGTAGATACTCCATCTCTTTGGAAAACACGAATCATGCAGCTTCTTAATCTGGGCTGAAACACGCAATTTTGCAATCGCTCCTCCCAATTTCTTTAATTACAAAAAAAGGGGGTGGGGGAGGGGGAGGTCAGCTCCTAGTAGTTAAATAGGGCTCTAGATATGAAAGGAATATATAGTCAAGATTCTGTAATTTTTTTTTCCTTTGAAGAGAAAAATCAGTACACTGTTCGTACTTTGACTTGGAAATAAAGATTGGCTAACACTATTCTCTTAACTGATAAAGAATGAAACTCTGCAATATATAAGGAGAAACCCTCTCAAAGAATTTAAGTTGCAAGTATGAATATGACTTACACGAAGAAGGGCTCATCTCCTAGCTATGTGAGGTTAGAAAGCAGAAATGAGGCAAAGACAGAGTCAATTGTCCGCAAAGGTCACGTCCCTATACTAGTGGGAACTAATATCGAAGTCATGCAAAGATTTTTGATACCAGTAAAGCTTGTCAACCATCCTTTTCTTGTTTCTTTACTTGATAAGGCTGTTGAGGAGTTTGGCGACGGTCAGAATGGAATGTTGAGAGTCTTTTGTGATGCTGAATACTTCAAAGGGATGATGAAGAACATATAATCAATAATGCTTTGAGTTTTCTATGTATTTTGATTATTTGTTTATCTGAGTTTAGCTGCAAATTGATGGTCAAGATGGCATAAAATGTTTCTGCTTTGAGTCTTTTATGATGCTGAACAAATTTATATTTGTTTACCTAATCTTTGTCCATTGAAGTTGATAAGTGAATATTTAACGTATATTTTGTACAAAATTGGTATGAACTTTTGGTATGTTTTGAGAAGATTAAAGCCATATTTGAACTCTTTTGGTGATAATTGATTAAATATTGTTTAATTGTTCAAAACTTGATAAATAAGTGGATTAATGTGTTAATTTTGTGAAAATATGAAGGATATGGATATATGGAATTCATGCGCGAGATGAAGGAATTGTATGAATCGTCCTGAGGATAAAGTACAAGAGAAACTAGAAGCAAAAATGAAGGAAAAAGGAAAGAAATGAAAAACTGAAAATTTAATGGCACGGATCCGAGCTCGGATCCGTAAGAGCAAAGAGGGATCCGAATCTTCGTCTGTACTTCTGGAGGAGTGTGACGCCCCGAAAAGTATGAGTGTGAGAACCCGAAAATTTTCTAATTTTCTAGGGTTTATTTTATTTAATCGCCCGCTTTTCTACATTTTCTTTATTAGAAAAATTCCCCAGATAAAGTTTATGAGCAAAGATAGTTTTAAAATGATTTTTCTAGTATCGGTTAGTTTTTGAGAAATTAAAAGCGTATTTTGGACGTGGGACCCGCTAGTGCGGTAAATGCATTATATTTTTGACAACTTGTTGAAATTTTGTATTAAGTGATATTATTTTACAAGGTGTTAAGATATTTGTATTGGAGAGACAAAAAGATAAGTTTTAAATCAAAAGGTGACAAGTGTCACCATCCTATTCACTATTGGACTTTTGACCATCTTACCTTAACTTTACTAAAACCAAAATTTGACCAAAAATCAAGCCATTTCTTCCTTCTCATGGCTGAAACTTGGAGAGCAAGAGAGAGAGAAAAACCTTCATCTTTCACTCCAATTTCTTACTTCAATTTTGAGTTTTAACCGATGGAATTGCAAATCACTCCATAAAAGTTGGTTACTAAGGAGATTCCAAGGTCTTGGTGGAGTTATTTTGGAGAAGGAACCACTAAGCTACTATCTTTTGTGAGGTATCAAGGTATGGTGTGTAAAGATTCATTGTTTGTTTCCAATAATGGTGAATTAGTGACTTGTGATGGTTAAAGAGATGGTTTGATGGATTATATTTTGAGTTGTGGTTGAATTGATGAACTTTTATAATTTTTGGGGATTTTTCTGTTTTCATATGAACATGATTGTGTGGCTATATATGATGATTGGAAATGATGTTTAAGAACTCTATGAGGTGGAAAAGTGGATAATTGCAAGCAATTTCTGTTTTGGAAGAAATCTGGAAATTTAGGGTTCTAATGGTTACATTCTGCCCGAATTTATAGCTCATAGATAGAGGCCGAATTGGCCTTGGATTAAAACATAAAAGTTGTAGGGAATCATATTTTAGAGGTGCCTACAAAATGTCAGGTCAATCGGAGTAGTGTAGAATGAGAAAAGTCGAAATTACTATTGCTGTTCTGGTTTTACTCGAATTTGGGAATTGCTTCTGTAATTGGTTGTTTTGGTCAGGAATGCTTCCGAATTGGTTGTTGAGGTCTTCTGATGAAATTTATCCCTGTTTCTTAGCTTTCATCTGGTTTTGGAATTTCTGGATTTGGACTTGGATAGCCTGCTTTATGATGTTTCCGCTAGAATGCGTTCTGTGAATCTGTTTTTCCGGTTCTGGTGTAGTTTCTTGCATTTTTGACCTGGTTACACTCGAAACTGGGTTGAGTGACCTTCTGTAATAGTGTACCCCCTATCTCTTAGCTTCGAAATGGTGAGTCTTGGACCTTCATCCGACCATCGTAGCGCCTTTGATACCATTACCGCAAAATGACGTCAAAACTGTTTTTCTGGTTTTGAGCTTAACTTTCATTTCCGGACTTTTCCCTAGCTTGACTTGTCTTTGTACTACTTGGAGTTTGCTGAATGGCTATTGGATGAACTTGTTGTTGTGTGTGTACCTTTGGGTTGGAATGAGGAAATAATGAAGCCATGATGGCTGGAAAAGTTAGCAAATTCAGGGGAAGTGCTGTCCGAACTTTGAAGGGATTTGTTTGTATTGAGTTTGTGATCTAAGACTTGGATTTGAGCAAGGCAATGTTATATGCTGGATGATTTCTGAGCCGTGGAGGTGAGTGACCCTAAACTATTTCCAAAGTACTTGTGAAATGTTTCTTGCAGTAATTATTCGATTGCATATCATGCGTGCTTGCATGTGAATTCATGACATGATTTGGCTTCAATGAGTTCTGGGAAAGTCTTGTGCTGGACACCAACGTCTCCACCTTGTTTATGGTTCATGTTCATAGTTATCTGGAGCACCGATGTTGCTCCTACTTTCGTGAGTTCGTGAGTTAGTGTTAAATGAAATATTTGAGCGTTGGGTGTTCAAGTGCTATGATTTCACCGGCTCACGAGAGCACTAAACGGACATTTGATCTCTGAATCATGACATCATCGAAATCATCGAAATGCAACATTGTGAAATATATTTGCTTAATGATTTTGCTGGTTACTCGCTGAGCTTCTAACTCACCCCAAAAATATTTTATTCCCCTCCACAGGGCTCAAGGCGAAGGCAGGACTTGTTGTGCTTATTCACGTGAATGGATGGCCTTTATGTTGTACAATTTGGATTTGGAATCATTTTATGTATAGTTGGGATTGTTTCCGCTGCATTTGTGACATGTAATTTTTGGAGAATTTGATGTATATTGGAGATTTATATTGTAATATTTGAGGTTTATTCTTGTAATTCATTTGAGGATTGTAGTGAACGACTGAGTCCCGGCGAGAGTTGGGCAGGCGGCCCGCCGAACCCTCTGGTTCGCCTTAGGGGGAGGTGGGGTTGTCACAAGGAGTGTATCCGAGGTCAGACGATCCGACCTCGGATCCATCATGGGAAGTCCTCGGATCCGGAAGATCCGAGCTTGGATCCATTTTCACCTCTCGGATCCAAGGTTGGGATCTGTCTCTCTCTTCAATAAGTGGCACAGCAGTTTTTCTTTACTTTTCTCACAACTTTTCCGGCTATTTTGAGGGACAGAAATCGGTGGCACATGCTTCTGCAACAAAAGAGAAGACCAAATGAGTTGTAGATAAAAGGAAACATCATATCTTTGACTTCTTTTTACAAAATCTGAGTGGAGGAAATTATGAAGTGAGAGGAATAGACTTTCTACCACCTTTTATGCAGAAACACAAGGAAGAAGCAAAGAGAACCATACGTAACTAGTTTTCCTTCTTGTAACCGGTTTCTCTCTAGCTAGGAGTCTTTGGAGAAGCATTTAAAGTTTTCACTTGTAATCATTTTGTACAAGAACATAGCAGAAATTGGAGGGCTTCACCATCAATTGGCTAAACTTTCTTTTATCTTTCTTGTACTTGTACTTTATGATATTTTGCATTAATAAACTTGTGAGTTTGATTGTTAAATCATTCATGAGTAGCTAATTTTCTTTATCTAGGGAGTAGATGAAACTTATGGCTAAATAACATGAGTTGAATGTGATTTGCACTTGTTATATCTTGTATTAACTTGTCTACTTGTGTAGCTGTGATTACTTGTTATTGATGATCACCAATAGCATGTTTATAGTTGCTATTGTTCAATGAGAATTGGTAGTAACAATGGAAACACATGAGTAGAGCTTAAATTGTATGTTCATGAAAATAGAAATCCACTTAAGTGGATTACTTAGCATTTCATGAAAGAAAACCAAGGAGTATTAGTATTTCACCATGAAAATAGGGAAAACTAAACTACTCTAAGCCATTTCATCATGAGAATGAGACTTGGTAATTTTGAAAATAAATCTCTAGTTAAACAAGAATAATAACAAGAGATAAATCCATTCATTTGTGTTGTTTATGTCATAAGTGGAATCGACATCCCTAAATTCTTCCTTGAGTGAAATTTCTCCATTTGCATTTAGTATTTGTTAAACTAGATTTGTATATCAGATTTGTAGATTATAGCAATATACTTTCTCTACTCAAATTTATTGTAAGTCTAAATAATAGAGAAAAATAAGGGCCTAGTACTTGTTTAATTTGCTCCTCGTGGGATCAACCCGATACATACCCTACATTACGATTTCAGCCTGTATACTTGCAGCTAATGGGTATAAAAATCGGATTTAAACTTGCATTGATAAAAAAAATTTCGTCAAGTTTTTGGCGCCGTTGCCGGGGAACGGCAATATTAGGGCCTAATCATCTCTATTAATCTAGATATTTTCATTGTTTTTATCCAAGTTGTTGAATTAAATCTACAAAAATTTCTCTTGTTTTTATTTGTAGTGTATGCATCGATCAAATCGAGAAGTTGCACTTTTCGATTCTAAAATTGAGAGGACACTAAGGAGATAAAGGAGGAATACACCACATCAAGAGGAACAAAAGATTTGGTAACCGATAGAGGAAATCTTGATAGAATTACTATTTGAGGAGGAAATGGCGGAAAATGACCCAAATAGGCGAATTCTACGAGATTTTGCTTTACCGAGAACACAAGATTCTCAAACTAGCATTCTAAGGCCAACAGTAAACGCTAATAATTTTGAGATAAAACCATCACTGATTCAAATGGTACAACAATCTCAATATGGAGGTAATGCTACCGAAGACCCAAATTCTCACTTGTCAACATTTCTTGAAATCTATGATACAATTAAGCTTAATAGTGTTAGTGATGATGCAATTAAACTTCGATTGTTTCCATTTTCACTAAGGGACAAGACCAATGTTTGGTTACAATATCATCCTCCAAACACTTTTACTACTTGGGTTGAATTAGCCAAGGCTTTTCTTAATAAATTCTTTCCACCTGGAAAAACTGCTAAACTTAGAATGGATATAACTAGTTTCTCTCAACAGGAAGGAGAGACATTGTACGAAACTTGGGAGCGCTATCGGGAATTGCAACGAAGATGTCCTCATCATGGTCTACCAGATTGGCTAGTAGTCCAAACATTTTACAATGGTCTCACCTATCCAACAAAGACGCATGTAGATGCGGCAGCGGGAGGAGCATTGATGGGAAAAACAGCTGAGGAAGCTCAACAATTGATTGAAGAAATGGCTGCTAACAACTACCAATGGGCAAACGAACGAGGTAATACAAGGAGAACCGCAGGTATTCTCGAAATAGATATCTTGAATATGTTAAGTGCAAAAATGGATAATGCGGTTAAGATGCTTAATAGGCAAGTTGATTCTAGTTCTAATCAAGGGGTAGTTATTGCATGTTGTACCACTTACGGCGGAGATTGTGATGATTTTATGTGCTCTAGCAGTGAACAGGTTCAATATCTCAACAATTACAGCCGTCCACCCCAAAATAATCCATACTCCAATACTTATAATCTAGGATGGCGAAATCACCCGAATTTTGGATGGAAGGATCAAAGGAACCAACAAACACCAGTTAATCCACCGGATTTTCAACCGAAGCAACCACTTCATGAGTCCAAACCAGTTTGGGAATTGGCAATTGAGAAGCTGGCAAATGTATCAAATGATAAAATTGAAAAATTAGCCAGTGCCACTACTCAACAGTTTGAAAGAATTGAAGGAAGGATGGACCAACTAACCAATATGTACAGGAATGTTGAGGTCCAATTGGGGCAAATAGCAAATGCGGTAAACAATCGCAATCAAGGGGACTTACCTAGTAAGACTGAGGTGAACCCAAGGGAACATGTGAAGGCTATAACCCTCCGTAGTGGTGAGGAATTAAGTGAGCTGCCGGTAGTTGAAAGTGGAAGAGAGTTTGAAAGAAGAGAAAATAAGCAATTGAGTGAGTTAGGAGAGGAAAGCAAGAAAATCAAAGGGAAAGAAAAGATGGAGGAAAATGAACCACAAATGGGAGATACAACACCAATTCCTCCACCAGTGCCATTCCCTCAAAGATTGAAACCTTCGAGAAATGACAAAGAATTTAAGAAATTTGTCAACATTTTTAAACAATTACATATTAATATACCTTTTGTTGATGCGATTTTGCAGATTCCTTCATACGCAAAGTTTCTCAAGAAGATAATGACCAAGAAAAGGAAGTTGGTAGATAGTGAGACAATTGCATTAACGGAAGAATGTAGTGCAATCATACAAAACAAATTGCCACCCAAGTTGAAAGATCCAGGGAGTTTCACATTTTCTTGCACTATTGGTAATGTAGAATTTTCTAAAGCACTTTGTGACCTTGGTGCAAGTGTGTCATTGATCCCTTTAACTGTGGCTAAGCAATTGGGGTTGAAAGAGTTAAAGCGTACTAACATTTCCTTGCAATTGGCTGACAGGTCTATTAGACATCCAATGGGCATATTGGAGAATGTGCTTATTAAAGTGCAGAAATTCATTATCCCTGTTGATTTTGTTGTCTTAGACATGGAGGAAGATGTAAATGTACCTATTATATTTGGTAGACTATTTCTGGCCACCACAGGTACAATAATAGATGTTAAACGTGGTAAGTTCAAGTTCCAAATTGGTGAAGAGGAAGTGGAGTTTGATCTAAGTAAAGTGGAGAAATATCTCTCTTTTACTGACCATGTTTATTCTGTTGACATATATGATGAATTGGCATTAGAGATGAGTCAAGTTAATCTTAATAATGATTCTCTTGAACTTTGTCTTAATGGTATAGGTATACAGGAGGAACAAGTTGAAGAAATGACTGAATTTTTGCAGGCACAGGTTCCTTACAAAAGGAGAAATGCATATGAGGAGTTAGGACTGAGCAAAGGGCTACCTCCGCCATCATGTGAGCAAGCACCACAGCTTGAGCTTAAGCCGCTGCCTAAGCACCTCAAATATACATTTCTTGGAGAAAAAGAGACTTTGCCGGTAATCGTCAATGCAGCATTAGATAAGAAACAATTAGACAAGCTATTACGTGTTTTGAGGAAGCATTTGAAGGCTATAGAATGGACAATTTCTGATATCAAAGAAATTAGTCCAATTATTTGTATACACAGGATTTTATTGGAAGAGAACTCTAAACCAGTGGTTGAAACTCAAAGAAGATTAAATCCAAATATGAAAGAAGTGGAAAGAGTAGAAATTCTTAAATGGTTGGATGCATGTATAATTTTTCTAATTTCTGATAGGTTTGGATTTCTCCTATTCATGTAGTGCCAAAGAAAGGGGGGATAATCATAGTACATGGTAAAAATGATGACATGATTCCTTCTACAGTTGTGGTTAGGTGGCGAGTCTATATTGATTATAGAAAACTGAATGCAGCTACTAGAAATGATCATTTCCCTCTTCCTTTTCTTGATCAAATGGTAGAAAGATTGGCCGGATATGAATTTTATTGTTTCTTGGATGATTTTTCAGGATACAATCAAATGGGCATTGCATCGGAAGATCGAGAGAAAACAACATTCACTTGTCCTTACGGCACATTTGCATTTCGAAGAATGCCGTTTGGATTGTACAATGCACCGGTCACCTTCCAACGATGCATGATGGCAATTTTCTCTGATTTTAATGAGAAAATTATGGAAATCTTTATGGATGATTTTTCTGTATTTGGATCTACTTATGATGATTGTCTTAACAATTTAGATCTAATTTTGCAGAGATGTGAAGAAACACACCTTGTACTCAATTGGGAAAAATGTCATTTCATGGTTTGTGAGGGTATTGTGCTAGGCCACAAAATTTCTTCAAAAGGTATTGAGGTTGATCAACCCAAAATAGAGGTTATTGAGAGAATGCCTCCACCTACCAATGTGAAAGGCATTCGAAACTTTCTTGGACACGTGGAATTTTATCGGCGATTTATTAAGGATTTCTCCAAGATTACTAAACTTTTATGTGAATTACTTACAAAAGATGTTCTTTTTCACTTTAATGATGATTGTTTACTTGCTTTTAATAGGTTGAAGAAGGAACTTGTCTCCGCACCCATAATAGCATCACCGGATTGGAGCTTGCCATTCGAATTAATGTGTGATGCAAGTGATTTTGCAGTTGGGGCTGTTCTTGGGTAAAAACATGATAAACGACTTCATGTCATTTATTATGCAAGTAAAATGTTAAATGAAACCCAAGTTAATTATGCAACAACAGAGAAGGAGTTGCTAGCAGTGATATTTGCATTGAATAAATTTAGATCGTATCTAGTAGGATCTAAAGTTATCATTTATACAGACCATGTAGTACTCAAATATTTGTTAAATAAGAAAGATGCAAAACCTCGACTAATTCGATGGATTTTATTATTGTAGGAATTTGATTTGGAGATCAAAGATAAAAAAGGATCCGAGAACTTAGTTGTTGATCATCTTTCTAGACTGGAAAACATGCCTCAAGATGACCATTCCTCCATTAAAGAAGAATTTTCAGATGAGTTTTTAATGGCAATTTATAAGTCACCATGGTATGCTGATCTAGTTAACTTTGTAGTTAGTGGAGTGATACCAAGTGATTTGAATTCTCATCAAAGGAAAAAGTTCTTAAATGATGCTAAACATTACTTTTGGGAGGAACCATTCTTTTACAAACATTGTGTAGATGGAATAATTAGAAGATGTGTTCCGGAAGAAGAGATACATAGTATTTTAATGCATTGTTATACCCTTGAAACGGGAGGTCATTTTAATACTACTAAGACCGTAGCAAAGATATGGCAATCTGGATTTTATTGGCCTACTATGTACCGAGACACTAGAAATTGGATTAAAAGTTGTGATCAATGCCAAAGAACTGATAATATCTGAAGAAAGAATGAAATGCCTTTAACTACGTATTTGGAAGTTGAGTTATTTGATGTTTGGGGCATTGATTTTATGGGACCATTTCCTAGTTCATATAATAATAAGTACATCCTTTTAGCAGTCGATTATGTATCTAAATGGGTGGAGGCCATTCCTTCACAAACTAATGATGCTAAAATTGTGCTTAAATTCCTTAAACGGAACATATTTTGCAGGTTTGGAGTTCCAAAGGCAATAATAAGCGACGAAAGTAAGCATTTTTGTAATAAAATTATTGACACTTTGTTGCTAAAATATGGATGCAGGCATAAAAAGTCACTCCCCTATCATCCTCAAGCCAATAGTCAAGCGGAATTGGCCAACCGGAAAATTAAAATCATTTTGGAGAAAACGGTCAACCGATCGAGAAAGGATTGGTCAAACAAGCTTGAAAATGCTTTATGGGCGTATAGAACGGCATTTAAAACGCCGTTGGGAATGTCTCCATATAAGTTTGTTTATGAAAAAACGTGTCATTTACCTGTAGAAATAGAACATAAAGCTTATTGGGCCGTTAAAGCTATTAATTTTGATTTTAAATCTGCAGGTGAAAAGAGAATGCTTGAGTTAAGTGAATTGGAAGAATTGCGGTTAATTTCGTATGAGAATGCCAAGATTTACAAAAAAAAAGTGAAATTTTGACATGATAAACACATTTTTCCTAAACATTTTGAAGAAGGGCAAAAGGTGTTATTGTTTAACTCAAGGCTTAAATTATTCCCTGGAAAACTTAAGTCTCGATGGTTAGGGCCATTTGAAGTGGTTCACGTGTTTCCTTATGGAGCAGTAGAAATAAAAGGAGAAAATGGTGCCCCATTCAAAGTAAATGGTAAAAAATTAAAACTCTATTTAGCCGGAGAAAAGGTTCCTAAAGGAGTGATTTACTCCTTAGGAAATGCAATGGAGAGTTGAAAAAGTTATAGGAGAGTCGAGCCAACGACTATAAACAAAAGCGCTTGTTGGGAGGCAACCCAATAATAATATTGTAGTTGTGTGTTTTCATGTGTTTTTTACATCTTGGTGTGATTTCATTGACTAATTAGATATATTTCACTTGTTTGTAGGAGGTACGGGAGTTTCATCATCCATCTTGGAGGTACAATTGAAGAACAAGTGTAAAAAAGAGAGTTTTTCTTATCAAATTATGTTTTAAGTGCTTAAAATTTCCATGTATATATACATTGTGCATTTCAAATATATTCAAGTGAGTTTTGGTGATAACATGGTTATAAATGCTCATGCACTCATTTGATATGCATTTAACGCCCAAAAATGCCATTTGGTGTAAAAGTGCAAAAAAAAATGATCAAAGAACCTCACCCTTCGATTTTCAATGAAGATGTGTTTGATGTGTTTTGAGAGATTGGATATTGTGTTTATGGTATATTACATGTGTGAGGGGGGTTGGTTTTGATAAAAAGTTTGTCCTATGTGTAATTCTGAATTGGCCGGAAAAGGGAGAAAAAGTTTGAAAAATTGCAGTTTCTGCAATTAGTGCAGAGAAAGAAAGATCCGAGCTCGGATCCAATTCAACCCAGAAGGATCCGACCTCGGATCCAGAAGATACGAGCTCGGATCCAATTCAACCCAGATGGATCCGAGGGCTCATCTGTGTTTTTGGTGAGACGGATCTGAGCCCTGTCGGATCCGAGGACTTCCAAAACCGATCCGAACTCGGATAGGTTCGCTGATATAGCAGAACTGAAGCCTCATTTCTACATTTTTCAAATTCCCTTTTCCCTCTTTTCACCGAACCCTAACCCTCTCTCTCTAATCTTCCCTTTTAACCATCAATTCTCCAATCTTTCACCATAAACACCTCCCCAACCCTCGTATGATCAGAAACCCCAAGCTATTTCAACGCAAAACATCATTAAAAGTGGATTTTGATCTTAAAAAGGGGCTTTTGGGCCACACGGAAATTCTTCGATTTCTGGGTGATTTTTGATTGTTTTCTTCCTCATTTTAGCAACATCACCATCCCCTAGCATCATCCTACGCACTTGAGGTAAGAATTTTCAACTTTCTTTCACATTGCACATTTCATAATTCTTAATTATTTGTATTTTTCTATAAATTTGGAATATGCATATATGTTGGATTTTAATGTTATAATTTTGTTATATTGTGCTAACATATGTCATTAGAAACGCTTGTTTGGTTAGAATTGAGTAATTTATTAATATGGTGATAAATTTGGTATAATTTTTTCTCATTAAAGCACATTATACGCTTGTTTGCAATTTCATGTTTCTTTGTATAATTTGCATTTGTTTGAAATGAAGTTCATTTTTTTTATGCAAATTCATGATGAATTGTAGTAAGTATAGTGGAATGTTATGTATCGCAATGAGGGAAATTGTCAAAAGCTGAGAATTGTTCCAATTGAGGATGTTGTTGTAATGCATATGGATATGTTGTTTAAAAAAATGATGCGAAGTCTTAAATTTGTAGCACATTGTCCTGGATAGTCCATTATCCTTTGAGATGTTGTTCTATTCTTGCAAATGGTCTTAATTCTCAAGCATTCGGATTTATCATTTGTGTAGTGATATCCTTGTTAGTAATATTCATTCTAAATGTGGGAATTGAATTTAAGAATTGTTAGGAAGTTTATTTGTTTAAATTTGGGTACATTTTGGCACGGAGTTTAGCTCTTTTTCAAGGAAATACTCTGCCGAAATTTTCTTAAATTCTTATTTAACATATGTGAGCAAGTTTATACTATTTCTAATGAACGTTCATTTTATTTTTGTATAGGAACTATGATTCGCACAAGGAGGGCTCGTATTCGTACTCCTACTCCTTCCTCGAGTGAGGAACGGATTCCTTCACCTGAGGAGTCACCAGTGGAGGAATCCCCTTCACCTGAGTCATCTCCACGCTCACGGCGTAAGAGAGCATTCACGAGCCATGAGGAGCCAGTTCCGGACTATGATACCACGCGATTCACTTCGCTTGAAAACCAACAGTGGTATAAAGCCGGATTGGACAAGGAGATCATAATTGAGAAGCATCTGGCACCGGAGGTGGATGATCACTACAAGATCTCCACGGCTTTCAAACGACTTGGATGGGAAAATATCCTAAATTTGCCGAAGCATTATTATCCCAATCTGGTCCGGGAGTTCTACGCCAATGTAGAAAACAAACAGAGCCACAGTGGCAACCTAATCGTCTCGTGGGTTCGAGGCAAAAGAATGGCTCTCAATCGGGATACACTGAGACACTTCGTCAAACTCAAAGACGAAGGAGAAAATGTTAAATTGACCAAGGAGTTCAAGGCACGTGATCCATGGCAAGTGGGAGAAGCCGTGGCACGTCTTAAGGGTTAGTACCATGAGCGAGGAAGTGCGAAAAAAATCACGATATACACCGACTCCTTCGAGCATCGATACCACCTAATCTTCTATCTTTTTGCCTTTAATGTGGTGTCGAAAAGGAGTGAAAAACGAAAATTCCGCAATAGTGACCTATACTTTCTGGATAAGATGATGCATGGAATGGGTAGACAGTTGACTGGTATTCCTCTACCCAGCATCATTATCAGCTACATGCGGACCACAGCTCGCATGAGGGCCGGCGAGACCTGTTTCGGGTTTCCTCGTCTACTCTCCCTCATTTTTTAGAAGCTCAAGGTTCCTCTTGGAACCGAGCGAGCTATCACCAATAGGTCTGTCGACGAGGTCAGTGCCTCGATAATCAAATCTTTGAGCATCCCTACGGATTTTGGAGCTACTTTGATTCGAGACGCCGGTGAAGTATCGACTTCCACTCAGCCTCCGCCTCACAATGAACCACAAGCGGAAGCTCAAGAGACGGAGGCACAGCAGACTCTTCCTCCTCACATTCCGCGACCACCACCTCCGCCGCAATCCAAGTGGCAAGAGCTCCTCAATGCCATTTGCTGTATGGAGGCACGAGTCGTTGAGCGTATCGATCAGACGGAGCGACGGATGACGGAGCGACTAGACAGGTATGATCGTCGTCTTCGGGCGATGGAAGATCATTTCAACATCCGCCGATCACCTACTCCGACTCCTCAGCAGCAGGAGGGACATATTGGTACCTCACATGGTCCTCATGGAGCCGTTCCGAACAGCCATGAAGCTCCTTATCGGATTGGATCTTTTATTTCTTGATTTTTCTTTTCTTCTGTTAAGATAAACTTTGTAGATTTTATTTTTCTTTTCTTTTTGGATCATCTTGTGCTACTTATGTTTCTTCGTACCTTTTGTTTCACTTTGGCCAGACTTGGGATGATCGTGAGGATTAAGGGTTTCAAATTGCATCACCACCTATTTGAGGGAAGTTTCAGTTTCTTTTACCTTCCTCTACAATGAGTACATTGTAGATTTTAAGTGTGGGGGAGGGATTACTTTATCTTACGGGTGTCTGTGTTTTGAAATGCATGATTTTAGTTGTCTATGGCTTTAAAATGTTGGAATTATATTTGGAAATATTGTCATGATGTTAATTTTCTTGAAATTGAGGTTGTTGGCAGGGAGTTTTGTCCATTTTTATGGGGAAACTCTGTCAAAATTTTTCTAAAATATTTTCCAAATATTTCAAATTAATGGCCAAAATGTTCAATTTTAAGTACCTAATTCTTCCATTGGATAAAATGTTATATGTATTTTGGGAAGGTTTAGTCCTCATTTTGCTTGGAATGAATTATTATGCAATTAGGATTTTTATATTTTAGAAAGTATATTTGGTTAAATAAGAAAAATTATGCTTAGAATTTTGCATGATTAATGATATTTCTTATTTTTATTTAATTTTATAAGTAAGTGATTGATATAGTCAAGACAAGGCCAAATTCTTCAAGACAAGGCCAAATTCTTCCTTTAATTATGTTAGAGGGAAAAGAAATTATATGTTAAAAAAAGGGAAAAATATATATATTATTAATTTTCTACTCCAATGATTCACATACTGAGTAACCGGGGATTGGCATCTACAAATATCAATATTCGCGTAAAAAGGTATTGGAATTAAGAGTATGCTTAGCAATTTGAATAAGTGAAATGTTGAATAATCGGGAATCTTCACCTAAAAGTGTCGATTTTCACGTAAAAAGACGTTTTCACTATTTAAGTAAAATAAAGTTGAATAAATCCCTCTAAATTGTTAAGTTTTGGGATGAGGAAGGCCATAAAATTGACTATGTGACTTACTTATTTGTGAAATTAGGATAGAATGAGAGATTGAGTTGAATTTGTTGAAATTAAGGCATAATTATTTTTATTTAATTGAATATTATGAGTATTTAGTGTAATCTGAAAAATGACACAATGA
The DNA here is from genome assembly GCF_003713205.1 of Coffea eugenioides. NCBI lineage: Eukaryota > Viridiplantae > Streptophyta > Magnoliopsida > Gentianales > Rubiaceae > Coffea > Coffea eugenioides. The sequence continues at coordinate 9,404,676 of NC_040039.1, forward strand.
TTGGTTTCTAGGTTTTGAGGAATTAAATTTGACAAAAGTACGTATATTATTTTATCTATTGAATCATTGAAGTAAGTTTTGTGCGAATTGCTTGAAGACAAGCAATGATTCAAGTGTGGGGGAATTTGATAAGTGAATATTTAATGTATATTTTGTACAAAATTGGTATGAACTTTTGGTATGTTTTGAGAAGATTAAAGCCATATTTGAACTCTTTTGGTGATAATTGATTAAATATTGTTTAATTGTTCAAAACTTGATAAATAAGTGGATTAATGTGTTAATTTTGTGAAAATATGAAGGATATGGATATATGGAATTCATGCCGAGATGAAGGAATTGTAAGAATCATCTTGAGGATAAAGTACAAGAGAAACTAGGAGCAAAAATGAAGGAAAAAGGAAAGAAGTGAAAAACTGGAAATTTAATGACACGGATCCGAGGATCCGAGCTCGGATCCGTGAGAGCAAAGAGGGATCCGAGCCCTTGTCTGTACTTCTAGAGGAGCGTATCCAAGGTCAAACGATCCGACCTCGGATCCATCATGGGAAGTCTTCAGATCCTGAAGATCCGAGCTCGGATCCATTTTCACCCCTCGGATCCCAAGCTCGGATCTGTCTCTCTCTTCAGCAAGTGGCACAGCCGTTTTTCTTTACCTTTCTCACAACTTTTCCAGCTATTTTGAGGGACAGAAGTCGGTGACACATGCTTCTGCAAAAAAAGAGAAGACCAAATGAGTTGTAGACAAAAGGAAACATCACATCTTTGACTTCTTTTTACAAAATCTGAGTGGAGGAAATTATGAAGTGAGAGGAATAGACTTTCTATCACCTTTTATGCAGAAACACAAGGAAGAAGCAAAAAGGACCATACGTAGCTAGTTTTCTTTCTTGTAACCAGTTTCTCTCTAGCTAGGAGTCCTTGGAGAAGCATTTGGGGTTTTCACTTGTAATCATTTTGTACAAGAACATAGCAGAAATTGGAGGTCTTCACCATCAATTGGC